>NW_020957384.1:24257-29581 GCF_003031625.1 Empidonax traillii | reverse complement strand
TGTAGAACTAATAGAATTTGTGAGCAGAAAATTTCACCGCCCTAGGACCAAGCACTTGAAAGGCTCGGTAATCGTCGGCACGGCGCCGGCAAATCGTCCGTGGAGCCGGGGATGTTGGCGGTAAAATCTTTTCACGCAGTTGCCTTTTTTTTTTTTTTTTTTTTCAGAGGAAAACAGCAACTTGCCTGGGGAGAAGGAGATATTTCTCTGAGGGCATGAAAAGAGCTTGTTTTCCAAATCATTGGCTTTTTTTTTGGGGGGTGGGCGGGAGGATGGCGTGGATCCTGCCTTATTTTGGGCTCTACTGAAGAAGAGGAGCAGTATCAGGAAGGGTTTGGTGATGAGTCCATCGTTTCCAGGCTGGATCCACTCCTTCCCTGTCATTCTGCATTTTCACCTATTTATTAATTATTTCTGGGGGAATCTTTGTCACGGCACGGTCACGTCGGAGCTGTCCCACGGAGCGTTATCCCGGGTGGCACAGCCCTTATCTGCACAGCACAGAGGGCTGGCGGAGCTGCCTCTTTTCATCCCGGCTTTGAACGCCGCCCGCTCAGATGTGAAGAGCAAAGCCAGGAGATATCCAATATCCAATCCTGGAGTTTGGGGTTTTTTTTTCCTTTCCTCTGATTAAAAACCCACCCTCGTTGCAGCAGACGTTGCTTTATGAATATCTATATAATTTTCTTTCCTTATTTCCAGCGTGCTTAGAGGACGCAAAGGACACGTTTTGCCTTTGCAGGGCTGGTGGTTCCCTCTCTGCCGTCCCTGGAAGCATCAGACTGACCCAGTTAGGACTGTTTTACACCCAAATCCAAAGGGCTCCTTCACAGTGAGGAGCAGCCACTGGTGTGGAGCTTGGTGGGGACCAAACCCCCTCCTCGTGCTGCTGATGAAGGAGGTGGGTGGGTGGGTGATTTCCCACTCTGAACATGGATAATTAGAGGCTGGAACAGATGGTGGAGGCTCAGTTGAAAGCGTCGTGACCATTAAAAGGAGCTGCCAAGTGACTGTTCACTTCAACGGGGGCTTGTTTGTGCTGGCGGGGGGCTGGTGTGTGAGGAGGAGGTGCGGGAAGTCAGCCAGGGGCTGCTGGAAACCAGCCGGCAAAGCAGCGCCGGATTTGCCCCGGGATGGGGAAACCCTGCCAGGAGCCCACCAATCGGGATCCTTCCACTGGGAGCAGCTTGCTGGGTGCTCCAGGAGGGAATTGCTCCCATCCTTGGTGCCGTGGTGGGATGCTGCTGGGTGGGGAGGTGGGGCACTGGTCACCAGTAAGGTGGGATGCTGGTCACCGGTAAGGCAGGATGATGTTCACAACTACCGAGGTGGAGTGCTGCCTGCTGGGGAGGCAGGATGATGATGGTGGGATGGTGCTTCAGGCCAACAAGGTGGGCTGCTGCAGAGCAGCAGGGTGGGGCGCTGCCAGCTGGGGAGGGGGGGTGATGCTGCCGACTGGCAAGGTCGGAAGCTGCCAGCTGGTGAGGCAGGACGGTGCTGCCAGATGGCAGAGCGGGATCCTGCCAACCAGAAAGGTGGGATGCTGAGGAGCAGAAGGGTGGGATCCTGCCAACCAGAAAGGAGGCATGCTGCCAGTCAGTGAGGGGGGATGATGCTTCCAACTGGCACAGTGGGATCCTGCCAGTTTGGTGAGGTGGGATACCGAGGACCAGCAGGGTGGGATGCTGAGGAGCAGAAGGGTGGGATGCCGAGGACCAGCAGGGTGGGATGCCGAGGAGCAGCAGGGTGGGATGCTGAGGACCAGCAGGGTGGGATGCCAAGGACCAGCAGGGTGGGATGCCGAGGAGCAGCAGGGTGGGATGTTGAGGACCAGCAGGGTGGGATGCTGGGGACCAGCAGGGCGGGATGCAGCTGGCCGGTGAGGTGGGAAGTTGCTGCCCACTGGTGAGGCGGATGCTGCCAGTCAGCAAAGTGGCTCCTTTGCAGCCAACAAAGCATTTCCACCTCCGGTAGCACCAATCCTTTCCATGGCTCCTCCTCTCCTGTTTTTCCAAGATCCACAGAAAGCCCCCAGATAAAAGACCAATGGGTGCTCTGGGTTCGCTCTGCATTTGGGCTTTTGATGCTTTTACCCCCCCGCTTTGCTGTGGCAGGGTGGCCTGGAAGGTCCGGTGCCAAGCCTGTTCCTCTGGCATTCCACAGGCATTCCATGTCCGCGGTCACGGTTTCTGCTCCCAGCGATGCCTTTCCCTCCCCTCCACGTCTCCTTTCAATAATGCAATTACTTCCCCTCGGAGGAGCTGTCAGGGCCGGTAAACTCCAGCTGCTAAACTGCATTACAGGGCTCCCTCCCGCAGCCTGGGCACTTACTAATAGTTTATCGATCCCTGGCGCCGGGGAGGGACAGCCCCGTCCAAGGTGTGGATATCCGGGTGCTGATCACTCCATCCCCCAGGAAAGGAGGCCAGGCTGGAGTGGTGAGTCCTGTGTCTCCTCCTCAGCCTCCCCGAGGTTCGCATTTCGGACAACGGGCCCTACGAGTGCCACGTGGGGATTTATGACCGAGCCACGCGGGAGAAGGTGGTCCTGGCCTCGGGGAACGTGTTCCTCAACGTGATGGGTGAGGCAGCGGAGGGAGAGCCACTGCGGGGCCTCAGGGTGAAGGGACAGCAGGGATTTGGCTCGTTTTCCCATTCCCAGGGATGGGGAATGAGAACAGGAAAGGAAGAGGGGAACGACATGAACATAGGGATAAGGATGGGAATGGGCATAGGGATTAGAATAGGGATGGGGATGGGGAAAGGGAGGAGGATGCACGTGAGGATAGGGAGAGGGATGAAGATACAGGTTTGGGGATGGGGATGAGGACAGGACGAGGAGAGGGATGAGGATGCCCGTGGGGATGAGGAGGGGTTGGAAGATGGGGATGGGCCAAGGATGGGGATGAGAAGGAGCATGGGGAATGGGATGAACAGGGGGAAGAGGATGGCTGTGGGAATGGACACAGGGATTAGAATGAGGATGGGGATGAGGGTGAGGATGGGGAGAGGGATGAGGATGCCCATGGGGATGAGGATGGGTATGAATTTGGGGTGGGACAAGGATGGGGATGGGACAAGGATGGGGTGAGGATCATGGAGACAGTGGAGGATGGGGAATGGGATGCAGATAGAGGTGGAAATGGGAGTGAGGATGAACAAGGGAATGGGGACAACAATGAGGATGGGGGCGGGGATGGGACAAGGAGGGAGATGAGGATGAGGATGGGGTTGATGGGTGGGTGTTAAGGACACTGTGCCAACATCCCCGCTCTGCTCCTGGCAGCCCCTCCGACGTCCATCTCGGTGCTCGCTGCCAACACGCCGGCGCCGTTCAGCCGCTACCAGGCCCAGAACTTCACCCTGGTGTGTGTGGTGTCCGGAGGAAAACCTGCCCCCCTGGTGAGCTGAGCCCTCTGGGGGAGCTACCTCTGCTAGGGGTACATGAAATCATCCCAAACCTGGGAATACCTCAAATATATCAGATAAGCGCAGGTTTTACGGGGCGAAGGTAACGTGAGGGCTGTTTCACGAGGCTGCTGCCCCCCAGTCTCACCATGCGGCGTCTCCCGTGGGCACCTCGGGAAGGAGCTCCCTCCAAAGCTGCCAGAGGGGATGCTGGTGATGTCTCCCCGGGGATCACCACCCTGTCTGTCCCCACACAGGTGTACTTCAAGCGGGACGGGGAGCCCATCGAGGCCACCCCTCTGCCGGAGCCGCCGGCCGGCGCCGGGAGCTGGGCCCCCCGCAACCTCCTGCACCGCGACCTGGACGACACCAAGGTGCCGAAATCGCTGGCGGCCGAGGGTGAGCCGGGGCTCGGGCAGGCCTTCGGCACGGCGGAGCCGCCGCGGGGCCTGGCGGCCGAGCGCGACCCCGTGACGGAGGCCATCCCCGAGACGGTGGTGAGCCGCGAGTTCCCACGCTGGGTGCACGTGGCAGAGCCCATCTACTATTTCCGGCACACGCACGCGCCCGTCAGCGACGGGACGGTGGAGGCCAGAGCCACCCTCACCTGGACCCTGAACCCCCAGATCGACAACGAGGCGCTGTTCAGCTGCGAGGTGAAGCACCCGGCGCTCTCCATGCCCATGCAGTCCGAGGTGACCCTCGGTAAGTGGCTCCTCTGTGGGAGCTTCTGGGCTTTTCTGCACTTTTGGCTTTTCTTTTTTTTCCCTTTTTCTTTTTTTTCCCCTTTTTGTCTTTTTTTCCACCCTTCATTTTTGTTTTGTTTTGTGTTTCTTGCCTGTTTTTTTTTTCTTTCTTTCTTTTGTATTTTCGCTCTTCTTTCAGGGGTTTTGAGGTGCCCGTGGGCCAAAGAGAGGTGCCACATAGGGCTGCGAGATGATAGGAGGTGGTGATGCCAGGGCTCCACAAAACTAGGGATGAGGGAGGGGGTTTTGGAGGGGTCCAACAAGGGCTCCACAAAATTAGGGGTGAGGGGAGGGGACCTGGGGGGCATCCAACAGGCAGCAGAAGGGGGTTGCTGTGTTTTGAAAGCCTCCCATCTGTGGGTTTACTGGGTTGACACAGGGTTGAGGTTGGGAGGGGACGTAGGACCAGGATGAGGGGGGAAAAGGGGCTGGTTTGGGGGAGTCAACCTGTTCTGGATGTTGGGATGAGCAGGAAGGGGGTGTTAGAGCAGAGGGTGATGAGAGGAAGGGCTGTGATGGGGCACCTGGTGTTTGTTGGAGGGGAGTTGGTGTTACCTCCTATGGGATGTAACTGTGGGAAGGGAAGGGGTGGGATGGGGGAGCCCCTCTGGACCAGGGTCCTGTTGGGGATGGGGAACACACTCCTTCACCCCAGAGTGGTGTCACCTCCATCCACCTCTACCCAGTCCCAGGAGATCCAAGGACACACCATGATTCTTGTTGGCCATCACCACACAACTCATCCCAGTGGGAATTTGTGGGGGGGCCTGGTTGGCTCCTCCCCAGGGCCATCCTTTGGGGCTGGTGAGGCCCCAGCTGTGACTGGGCGGTGGGATTGAAGCCAGGGGATCCCTCTTGGCTCCCCACATTCCCAGGACCACGGCAGAGCAGCAGCTCCTCAGGTGACCACGGGAGCTGGTGAACAGCTTAGTGGAGGTGCCTCCCAGTCTCCCACCCTGGCTGGGGCTTCCCCACCTCCTCGTGGCTCCCTGTCAAAGAATCTGAGCTCTCCACTGGGGTTTCCCAGCTTCAGGGAAGCCTTCTGGGCAGGCTGCTCCAACCTTCCTGCCCTCGAGCCAGGTGGAGGAGCCCGGGCTCTGCTCCTGGCCAAGTGGAGCACTTGGCTCGCCGTGGCCTCTCCTGGAGAGCGTCTCCTCGTTGGCTTCCCAGC
>NW_020957384.1:20552-24236 GCF_003031625.1 Empidonax traillii | reverse complement strand
CCAGCAGGGTGGGATGCCGAGGACCAGCAGGGTGGGATGCCGAGGACCAGCAGGGTGGGATGCTGAAGACCAGCAGGGCGGGATGCCGAGGACCAGCAGGGTGGGATGCCGAGGACCAGCAGGGTGGGATGCCAAGGACCAGCAGGGTGGGATGCTGAGGACCAGCAGGGTGGGATGCTGAGGACCAGCAGGGTGGGATGTTGAAGACCAGCAGGGCGGGATGCAGCTGGCCGGTGAGGTGGGAAGTTGCTGCCCACTGGTGAGGCGGATGCTGCCAGTCAGCAAAGTGGCTCCTTTGCAGCCAGCAAAGCATTTCCACCTCTGGTAGCACCAATCCTTTCCACGACTCCTCCTCTCCTGTTTTTCCAAGATCCACAGAAAGCCCCCAGATAAAAGACTGATCGATGGGTGCTCTGGGTTCGCTCTGCATTTGGGCTTTTGATGCTTTTACCCCCCTGCTTTGCTGTGGCAGGGTGGCCTGGAAGGTCTGGTGCCGAGCCTGTTCCTCTGGCATTCCACAGGCATTCCATGTCCGTGGTCACGGTTTCTGCTCCCAGCGATGCCTTTCCCTCCCCTCCACGTCTCCTTTCAATAATGCAATTACTTCCCCTCGGAGGAGCTGTCAGGGCCGGTAAACTCCAGCTGCTAAACTGCATTACAGGGCTCCCTCCCGCAGCCTGGGCACTTACTAATAGTTTATCGATCCCCGGCGCCGGGGAGGGACAGCCCCGTCCAAGGCGTGGATATCCGGGTGCCGATCACTCCATCCCCCGGGAAAGGAGGCCAGGCTGGAGTGGTGAGTCCTGTGTCTCCTCCTCAGCCTCCCCGAGGTTCGCATTTCGGACAACGGGCCCTACGAGTGCCACGTGGGGATTTATGACCGAGCCACGCGGGAGAAGGTGGTCCTGGCCTCGGGGAACGTGTTCCTCAACGTGATGGGTGAGGCAGCGGAGGGAGAGCCACTGCGGGGCCTCAGGGTGAAGGGACAGCAGGGATTTGGCTCATTTTCCCATTCCCAGGGATGGGGAATGAGAACAGGAAAGGAAGAGGGGAACGGCATGAACATAGGGATAAGGATGGGAATGGGCATAGGGATTAGAATAGGGATGGGGATGGGGAAAGGGAGGAGGATGCACGTGAGGATAGGGAGAGGGATGAAGATACAGGTTTGGGGATGGGGATGAGGACAGGACGAGGAGAGGGATGAGGATGCCCGTGGGGATGAGGAGGGGTTGGAAGATGGGGATGGGCCAAGGATGGGGATGAGAAGGAGGATGGGGAATGGGATGAACAGGGGGAAGAGGATGGCTGTGGGAATGGACACAGGGATTAGAATGAGGATGGGGATGAGGGTGAGGATGGGGAGAGGGATGAGGATGCCCATGGGGATGAGGATGGGTATGAATTTGGGGTGGGACAAGGATGGGGATGGGACAAGGATGGGGTGAGGATCATGGAGACAGTGGAGGATGGGGAATGGGATGCAGATAGAGGTGGAAATGGGAGTGAGGATGAACAAGGGAATGGGGACAACAATGAGGATGGGGGTGGGGATGGGACAAGGAGGGAGATGAGGATGAGGATGGGGTTGATGGGTGGGTGTTAAGGACACTGTGCCAACATGCCCGCTCTGCTCCTGGCAGCCCCTCCGACGTCCATCTCGGTGCTCGCTGCCGACACGCCGGCGCCGTTCAGCCGCTACCAGGCCCAGAACTTCACCCTGGTGTGTGTGGTGTCCGGAGGAAAACCTGCCCCCCTGGTGAGCTGAGCCCTCTGGGGGAGCTACCTCTGCTAGGGGTACATGAAATCATCCCAAACCTGGGAATACCTCAAATATATCAGATAAGCGCAGGTTTTACGGGGTGAAGGTAACGTGAGGGCTGTTTCACGAGGCTGCTGCCCCCCAGTCTCACCCTGCGGCGTCTCCCGTGGGCACCTCGGGAAGGAGCTCCCTCCAAAACTGCCAGAGGGGATGCTGGTGATGTCTCCCCGGGGATCACCACCCTGTCTGTCCCCACACAGGTGTACTTCAAGCGGGACGGGGAGCCCATCGAGGCCACCCCTCTGCCGGAGCCGCCGGCCGGCGCCGGGAGCTGGGCCCCCCGCAACCTCCTGCACCGCGACCTGGACGACACCAAGGTGCCGAAATCGCTGGCGGCCGAGGGCGAGCCGGGACTCGGGCAGGCCTTCGGCACGGCGGAGCCGCCGCGGGGCCTGGCGGCCGAGCGCGACCCCGTGACAGAGGCCATCCCCGAGACGGTGGTGAGCCGCGAGTTCCCGCGCTGGGTGCACGTGGCAGAGCCCATCTACTATTTCCGGCACACGCACGCGCCCGTCAGCGACGGGACGGTGGAGGCCAGAGCCACCCTCACCTGGACCCTGAACCCCCAGATCGACAACGAGGCGCTGTTCAGCTGCGAGGTGAAGCACCCGGCGCTCTCCATGCCCATGCAGTCCGAGGTGACCCTCGGTAAGTGGCTCCTCTGTGGGGGCTTCTGGGCTTTTCTGCACTTTTGGCTTTTCTTTTTTTTCCCTTTTTCTTTTTTTTCCCCTTTTTGTCTTTTTTTCCACCCTTCATTTTTGTTTTGTTTTGTGTTTCTTGCCTGGTTTTTTTTTCTTTCTTTCTTTTGTATTTTCGCTCTTCTTTCAGGGGTTTTGAGGTGCCCGTGGGCCAAAGAGAGGTGCCACATAGGGCTGCGAGATGATAGGAGGTGGTGATGCCAGGGCTCCACAAAACTAGGGATGAGGGAGGGGGTTTTGAAGGGGTCCAACAAGGGCTCCACAAAATTAGGGGTGAGGGGAGGGGACCTGGGGGGCATCCAACAGGCAGGAGAAGGGGGTTGCTGTGTTTTGAAAGCCTCCCATCTGTGGGTTTACTGGGTTGACACAGGGTTGAGGTTGGGAGGGGACGTAGGACCAGGATGAGGGGGGAAAAGGGGCTGGTTTGGGGGAGTCGAACTGTTCTGGATGGGCAGATGGGATGAGCAGGAAGGGGGTGTTAGAGCTTAGGGTGATGAGAGGAAGGGTTGTGATGGGGCACCTGGTGTTTGTTGGAGGGGAGTTGGTGTTACCTCCTATGGGATGTAACTGTGGGAAGGGAAGGGGTGGGATGGAGGAGCCCCTCTGGACCAGGGTCCTGCTGGGGATGGGGAACACACTCCTTCACCCCAGAGTGGTGTCACCTCCATCCACCTCTACCCAGTCCCAGGAGATCCAGGGACACGCCATGATTCTTGGCCATCACCACACAACTCATCCCAGTGGGAATTCGTGGGGGGGCCTGGTTGGCTCCTCCCCAGGGCCATCCTTTGGGGCTGGTGAGGCCCCAGCTGTGACTGGGCGGTGGGATTGAAGCCAGGGGATCCCTGTTGGCTCCCCACATTCCCAGGACCACAGCAGAGCTGCAGCTCCTCAGGTGACCACGGGAGCTGGTGAACAGCTTAGTGGAGGTGCCTCCCAGTCTCCCACCCTGGCTGGGGCTTCCCCACCTCCTCCTGGCTCCCTGTCAAAGAATCTGAGCTCTCCACTGGGGTTTCCCAGCTTCAGGGAAGCCTTCTGGGCAGGCTGCTCCAACCTTCCTGCCCTCGAGCCAGGTGGAGGAGCCCGGGCTCTGCTCCTGGCCAAGTGGAGCACTTGGCTCGCCGTGGCCTCTCCTGGAGAGCGTCTCCTCGTTGGCTTCCCAGC
>NW_020957384.1:5889-20302 GCF_003031625.1 Empidonax traillii | reverse complement strand
TCAAAGAATCTGAGCTCTCCACTGGGGTTTCCCAGCTTCAGGGAAGCCTTCTGGGCAGGCTGCTCCAACCTTCCTGCCCTCGAGCCAGGTGGAGGAGCCCGGGCTCTGCTCCTGGCCAAGTGGAGCACTTGGCTCGCCGTGGCCTCTCCTGGAGAGCGTCTCCTCGTTGGCTTCCCAGCGCCTCTGGCTGCGGCTGCAGTGGGCACAGACCTCCCAGCATCTCCTCAGCTCATCAACCACCTCCATTAGCGGGAGGTTGTCGACACTGAGGAGGTCAAGGGGAGGTTGGCACTCAGCAAGGGGGGCAGCGGCTCCCTTGCCATGACAGGGCCCTGCCTTCTCTGCTCCTGCCCACCCAGCATTAAATCTGCTTCCCAGCATTCAACCAGCCAAAAAACAACCTCCCTCCTGCGTTGTCACACCTTCTGCAGCTCACGAGGCTCAGGTGTCCCCTCGCTGGGGCTCCCCATGAGGCTCAGACCCCCTGGTTTGCTGCTCTTCCCCCATACTCCAATACTTGTATTGGCAAAGCTCACTCCATGCTGCCCCCCCCCAATCCACAGCCCTCCTCATCCCTAAGGTGCCCCCAGCCTCTGCACCACACTGGGTGCCCAGCCAGCACCACCCACACCCATTTTTGGGCACCATCGTGGCAGATCCCCCATTAACCCCCCTTATATATGCACAGTATATATATATATATATATATATATATATATATATATATATATATATATATATATATATATATGTATGTATGTATGTGTGGGTTTTCTTCCATAAAAGCTGGCTTGAAACCAAGACAAACCACTTGCTTTGGTCCATAAAGATGCCTTTTGGTACCAGCCATGGCATGGTGTGACCACCTGCAGCCCATCACTGTTGGTCCAGCACCAGAGGGTCAGATCCTGCACAGCCAGTGCAGCCCATGCTCTGTGTGTGTCCATGCAGAGCATCCCAGGGCATGGATGCCCTTTCCAGGGCCAGTGTCCACCACTAGACATGGATGTGCTTTCTGCTGGCTCCTTGTCCCTCTGTGATGTCCAGGCTCAGCGTGTCCCTCCCCTGGCACTGCCTGAATGTACGGAGGGTGACACACACACCAGAGCAGAGCCAGTGCCAGCAGAGCTTTGGGACTGTCCCCTGTGTTACCAACCCCTGAGCTCACCTTGTCCTGGGGATGCCTCTCCAGCCCAACCCCTCTTGTCGCCTGTTTCTGAGCAGAGAAGGGTTTGACTGGGAACTACATCCTTCACCATCCGTGTGTCCCATCGCAGTCATCCATCAGTCCTGCAGCCTTCCTGTTCCTCCACCTGCGGGGTCCTTTCCTACCTGTCCATCAGTCACTTAGACATTACTCAGCCTGTTCATCACTCACGGAGCCGCCAGTCCCCCCGGGCTGATGTCACCCCCTCACCACGGTCATCCATCAGAGCGTCGTTAACCACGACCAAGGGCACCCGCGGCACCGGAACGTCGTGCTCAGCTGATGTCCCCTGTCCCTTTCCCTCGCAGTTGCTCCCAAGGGCCCGAAGATCACGATGACCCCGACGAGAGCCCGCGTCGGAGACACCGTGCGGATCCTGGTGCAGGGATTCCAGGTCAGCACCCACTGTAGGGGCGATGCCATGCCAAGGGACAGCCTTGCATCCACACCAGCACTTTGTGGGGTTGGCTTGGTGTCCTTGGGTTGCGTCATGGTCCCTGCTTTGGAACGGGTTGCCCAGAGAAGCTGTGGCTGCCCCAACCCTGGAAGTGTCCAAGGCCAGGTTGGACGGGGCTTCGAGCAACCTGGGCTGGTGGAAGTTGAGATGAGATAAATCCTAAGGTCCTTCCCAACCCAAACCATTCCAGAATTCCACACTTCCAGATGTACCCCATCCTTGCTCTGGGCACAAGGCAGGGTCTGCTCCCTCCCTGTCCCATCTCACCCCCCACCATCTCCCTGCAGAATGAAGTCTTCCCGGAGCCCCTCTTCACCTGGACGCGAGTGGGGAGCCGGCTCCTCGACGGCAGTGCTGAGCACGACGGGAAGGAGCTGGTGCTGGAGCGGGTGCCGGCCGAGCTCAACGGCTCCATGTACCGCTGCACCGCCCAGAACCCGCTGGGCTCCACCGACACCCACACCCGCCTCATTGTTTTTGGTACGGGCTCACCCTGTGGGCCACCCCTCCCTCCACACACCCTCCCTCATCTCCCCCCCACTAAAACTGTCTCTCTGCTGTTTCTTTCCCGTTAGAAAATCCAAATATTCCCAGAGGACCAGAAGACTCCAACGGTGAGTGGTGGTGGCAGCGCCGGTACTTCAACACTCAGCACTCAGGGAGGGAAGTACTGTGCAGAGAGGATCTCTCCTTGCCTCGCCCCAAGCCCGAGGCCATCTCCCCTTGCCTCATTCCAAGCCCGTGGCCATCTCTCCTTGCCTTATCCCAAGCCCTCACCCTTGGCATCAGAGATGTCCCTGCACCAAAAGGGTCCCTGCAGATGCTCTCCACAACATCCTTGACCTGCTTCCCACCCCACACAACCCCCCCCAGCAAGTTTAGAAGGCGCAATCCCCCTAGAAAAAGTGGTGAACCCCTATTCTGCTTTGAACCCAAGCAAGGAAACGCAACTCCATGAGTTCCCCATCCCTTTCTCCTCCTCTCCAGGTTCACTTACCGGCCACTGCGGCTTCAGGTTAGTTTTGGCGCTCACCCTGACAGTGATCCTGGAGCTCACGTGAAGTTTCACCTGCCTCTTCCTCCTCCTCTTCCTCCTCCGTTCGGCTCCACCCGGCATCTCCACCTCCGTCCATCGGTTCTCTCGCTCTTTTTTTTTCTATACTATTTACAGTCTCGATCTCTTCCTGTTCTGTGTCTTGGCTTCCTCAGACAATTTAATTAAAAGGAAAAAGAAAAACCTCCCCTGGTAGAAGGTTGTAATTAATGTTTTGCCTTGTGTTGGGGTTCCCAGCACTGTCTCAGGGTACCTGGAGGCTTTGCGAGGCCTTGGAGGGGGTGGGGCATATCTATGATTCAAGGACCAAATTTCCCCTGGAAAAATCCAGTTACACCATTCCCACTGCACCCAGATGCTCCAGATCTTCAGGGGAAGGACCTGCAGATGTCCCCAGTGTGAGGGACGCTGGGGACAAGCCCACACACACGCGTGGATGGCAGCGCTGGGAGCCCAAAAGCTGCGGATCACTGGCCTTATCCGAACCTGGGCTGGGGGGAAGCAGCTCTGCTGGGAGACAGGGCCATGCACAGCACTTGTCCCGGGCTGGTGGTGAATCACAAGTGACAGGCAGCTCCCAACCCAAAATGTCAGTGCTCACACATGAGCGGGCAGCGCATGTCCCGTCGGGCACCAGCCCGCACCCGCCCCTGCTCCGTGCCACCCTCCCCGTCCCTCTTGGCTAATCGTCTCCATGGAAACGGAGATCCCGAGCATTCCCATGGCCCCCCATCCCGGCGTGGCGTCAGTCCTGCTGCAGGATGGCAAAACCCCGGTGGGTTTGTGCCCATGCTGCCCAGCGCTGCAGGATGCCCATGGTTTTCTCTGCTTTCCTGCCCCAAGGTACCCGGAGAGCATCCAGGATCCCCGGGGAGCAGATGTGGAGGGGAAAGGATCCCAAGGACGAGGCGCTCCCCTGCCTTTTCCTCTGGGAACTCTTAATCCTAGAGGATTATCCAGTAGCCGTGTGGCGCTTCATCTTTCCAAAGCCCCCGACGAGTGCTAAGCATCATTATTACTATTATGATTAATTATTATTAAGCAGATTCCATCCCTTCCCTGCTCCGTTGCCAACCTCGCTGTGAGCGATTTCCCAGCCCCAAAGGAGCCCAACAACCGCTTGGCAGCTCAGGAGCTTCTTCCCGTCCACAAAAGCCCAGAGTTTATAATTGGACTGGAAGCAACACGGGGATGGATTGGGACTGGCTGGGATGTGGGAGAACCAGCAGTTCCACTTTCATCCCGAAGGAACAGCATCTGAGCATCCAGCCCCCTACAGATCTGCTTCTTCTCCAGCTGCTCCCACCGTTCCTCCCTGGATGAGAGGGAAATCTTCACTTTTTTAGAGGAACCTTCATTTTTCGGGGAACCCTGCGTGACTCAGTTAACGGCCCCGGTACGGAGCAGGCAGGAGAGACCCCCCAACACACCGAGGATGCTTCTCGCCGTGCTCGCTGGATTGGAGATGCTCCAAGGGCCTCATCCCGACGTGATTAAACAACCATTAGGCCTTCTCGCTCCAAACAATGAGGATTTACAGGCGCCCAAACCTCCATTTAAATGCAAATGTGGCGGGTTTAGGCCGGAACCGTGGAAATGAGGAGCTTTGCCGCGGCGCTGCCACCATGTCCGGCTCTGCTCGGTGCCACCTCAGCAGCGACGTGATCTCCCCCTGCAGCAGCTGCGAGAGGAACGGGGAGCTCAGTGGTCCCGCATCCCAAATCCACCCCAATTTGGGATGCTCAGCTCCTTCCCCGGGGATGGGTCCATCTGTAGGTTGGGATCTTCTCAGCGGCAGCACAGGGGGCTTGGGAGCCCCTCCTCATTTTGGGCAGAGGTGCTGCCTGCTTTCCCCAATTCCCCCCAAGGCAAGAGGCCCAAAGAGATGCCACCCCACCAAAGGAACCCATCCACGCCGTGCTGGACCCCGCCTTCACCTCCTGCCCCTCCTCATCCTGCACCCACCACCCACCAGCCCTGCCTCCCCCACCCCCCCCACCTCCCTCCAGGTAATTACAAAGGACAACAATTAAATCCCCCTTTCCCCCCGACCACACATCCCATTGTTTGAGGACCTGGCAGTGAATAATGCAGAAGGCTGGAGGGGAAAAGAGCTGCTCAGGTTGTTTCATTATTGATGAGAGATGACAGATCCGCGCCTGACAACCTACCGAAGAGATATGATTAGCTTGTAAAAAATTAAGCGCCTTTCTGAGGGCTGACGAGAGCTGAAAACCCCAAGGAGCAGCGTTATCGATGTTCCCTCATTTTAGGGGACTTTGAAAAGGTTTTAGCAAAATTTGGAAGAGGTAATTACATTCAATTAGAGTCACAAGTGCCGAGACGTCACTGCTGCTTCTCCCGCTCCCCGACACCACCCATCATCCTTCCCCCAGGCAGAGATAAATAGGGATTTCTCTGCTGGACCTGAATTTTTGCCGTGGGTTCTTCGGGGTTGTTGGGGTGTGGGACACCAAACCAGGGATGCTCTGGCTCCATAGGGTGGGGAAAGGCAGCGGGAGCTTCGCTCGGTGCTTCCCCTGCCTCCCCCACCTCATTACCGGGCCCGGGGTTCACAAGGCTGCCAAGGACATGCATAATTCATACTTCTCAACTCTCAAATGCCGGGATCTTTGTAGATCCTCCTGCAGAATAAAAACCACGGCAGGAGAGACGGAGAAACCAGGGGTCAGGGGTGGCCAGACCCTTTACCAATTAGCCAAGCCCCGAAACACGTGCCCAGACTCAACACATGTTCCTGTTACCCTCAGCTTCAGGACTTTCTGGGTTTACAGGTAGGAGGGACACCCCTTTTCCCAGGGTTTTGGCCAGACCAAGCCCTCAGTGATAGATTTTTGGGCCCTGTGCCAAATGGGATGGAGGAGAGTGGCTGGTGGGTTTGGCTGGTGCTGGTTTGGCCTTTGGTGAGAACTCAAGATGCATCCAAGGGATACATCACACCATCCCTGCTACAAAGTCCAGCTTTTAATCTAAATATCCTCCTCCCCTCAACCTCTTCATTGCTGCTTTTCCCCACACAAGATGACAACGTCCCAAATGCTCCCCCAAAAGCCACTGGTGGGCTCTCCCTGTCACCAGCAGGGATGTGCACAGGGGTCCCAGAGTGCCAGCCAGCTCTGGGAGGTCACAACAATGCTTCTTTTCCATCCTCTTTAGATATATCTCTATATATTTTGCTATTTAGCACGTGATCCTCCACCTAAGGAGCACCCCTGGCAGCTCTGATGTCAGATACACATCCAGCTCCTCTGGCACCACCACGGGTCCTGTCCTAAACCCAGCCCGTGACATTTAGTGCTGGGACCCTCCCAGTGCCCCGGGGAGGGGTTCAGAGGCTCCTCCCCATCACAGAGGGCAGTGCCGGGCTCTGCAGGGGCTGCTGAGGATCAGCAACGCGTGGTGTGAGGACCCACGACGTGTGCAGCTGGGACACATCCCACCCAGCCCATCGGAACATCACCTGGGTTCATTTCGCAGGAAAATCCCACCGGATCGGGACAGAGCAGGCAGGGAGTGAGTCCCTGCATAGAAACAGAAGCTTTCACACCACCACTACCTCCCTCTCCCTCATTTTGGCTGTTTCTTTGCTCCCTCGTTCCTTTCTGGATCTCTCAGCATGTGAGATGTTCCCCTCAGGGAAAGGCAATTCAATTTATCACTTTGAATTCCTCTCGCTCAGGGATCTCCTCAGCAGCAGCACAGCCAGAGTGGTGGGGAGCGATGCCATTCCCCAGGCTCCCTCCTCTTCTCCCCTGTCACAGTCCAAGCATTGGGCCCTGCTTGCCTCGGGGACTCCGGGGACAACAATCCCCCTAAATCTGAAATTCAGACCAGGCTCATCGTCAACATCTTCCCAGGGGGGGAAAGAAGCAAATGTGACACAGCCTGGCGTCCTCCTGCCTCACTTTCCCCACAGTGGTTCCAATCCCCACGGATATCCTACACACATCCTTTCCCATCCCTTATCTCTGTTCCTGGTCCTAATGCTTGTGTTTACTTTCCTTAGCTCATCCCTCTCCTCGAGCACACAGATGCAGGTCGTTGATCCCGGCAGCCACCAGTTGAACTCCTGCCTTTATTTTCTTCTCAGTGCCAGGTTTTTCCCCCCTCCCAAAGCCCGCAGCTCCTTTTCCACCAGCTCTTAATTGCCCTGCCACTTCCGAGCTGGCCTCGAAGAGACCCCAGGATCTTCCAGGCTATTTCCCGTCACCCTTCGTTAACTTCGTGCTGCAAACCGAGGCCACCGAATTAGTCACCCGGCTGTGCCGCGGAGCAGCTGCTCGGCGTCAGACCAAAGGTCTGCCGGCTCCGGCCGCTTCTCCCTCCTCTCCCTGTGTCTGCACCGAGGGATGAGAAGCATTTTCAAACAAAACAACTTTTCTCCGCAGCAATTTCCCCCTCCCGTTACGTGATCCTTTTCAAACAGCGACAGGAATGAGGAGGGAGCACCTCGGGCTGCTCTGAGGGGATATTTTTCCTCCTGTTGCTTTTCCCTAAACCTGTTTTTCCCAGGCTCATAAAGCCGGCTCTGTGCCACCTGCTCTGGGCTGCACCTTTCTCTGGAGCCCAGCCCAGCCCAGCCCCGCCAAGCTCGTCCGGAAACCTCCCGTGGCTCTGCCCGCTCAAAGTCACCTTGCCCCAGACCTTGGGCTCCACTCTTCGGCCTCGCCCGGCAATCATTAATCGGCTGCTCCGCATTCCCGGTATGGAAAAATGCCCCAGCGGGCAGCCGTGTCCTGGCAGTCCGACATGCAGCTGGCCGGGAAGCTGGTCCTGTCCGCCGCCGCTCTGCTCCTCCTCACTCTGGCGTACAGGTTTTACAGGACCCGCTCGCTCGCTGGGGGCAAAACCCCGCTGGCTGACGAGGGACAGCACAGGGAAAACCCGCCCCGGGATGGGGATGGGGACGGGGATGGGGATGGGGCGGTGGGTCTGCGACGGAGGAGGGTGTGGGGTGAGGAGGTGAAGAGGGATGGTGGGGACGCATCAGGGAGCATCCCTGGGACGCGGCTTGAGCCCCTCCGGGGGGATGGAAGGGCGACAAGCGGGGAGGAGGAGGGAGAGGAGATGGTTTCTGAACGGGGGGTGACTCGTGGGAGAGCCCGGCTCGGGCCGGCCATGAGGGAAAGGGAGCTGGGAAGGGAGCTGGGATGTAAGTTGGGAAGTAAGTCAGAAGGGAAGCCAGTAATTGAGCTGGGTAGTGACGCAGGTATGGAGCCAGGAAGCAAGTTGGGAAATGAGCTGCAAAACGAGTTGGGAAGTGAGTTGGGAAGTGAGCCGGGAAGCAAGCTGGGAATCAAGACGGGAAATAATCCAGGAGGCATGTCAGTGTACAAGCTAGGAAATGAGTCAGGAAGTGAGCTGGGAAGTAAGTTGGGAACTAAGTCAGCAAGCAAACTAGGAAACGAGTCAGGAAATAAACTGGCAAGCGAGCCAGGAAGCAATCTGGGAAGTAATCTGGAAAACAAGTTGGGAAGCAAGCTAGGAAATGAGTCAGGAATTGAGTGGGCAAGTGAGCCAGGAGGCAAGCTGGGAAGTGATGTGGGAAGGGAACTGGGAAGGGAGCTGAGCTCTCGTGACCCTGGGAACATGGCTGACACACTGAGCAGCCATTCCGAGAAGGAAACACTTGCTCCGAGCACCAGGGTTTCCCCAGGAATTTCTAATGCCCAGATGGCAGGTGATGGACGTGCCCAAAGCACGGAGAAGGATTTGGCTGGTGGAGGCATGAGCAGGGAGTCCAAGGGGAACAGGGAATCCATCCAGACCCTCAGTGTCACCTCTAACCTGGGGCTGCTGATGACAGCGAGCGATGCAGGGTCCGACACCTCCTACTCTTTCTCCTCGGTCGCAAAGATCCAGGTGGAGGAGAACTACATCCCTGAGAGACAGGGGAAGGACAGGGACAACCAAGCACTCCCTGGGCTCAGAGGCAAAGTCTACGACTACTACGTGCAGTCCATCTCCGAGTCGGTGCTGAAGAAGAAGTCTCTCCCCTACATCCCTCCGGGAATATCCCGGTGTCGCAGCTCCGAGCGGGTCAGTGAAGAGCTGCAGAGCTTTGAAACACAGATGCAGGACCCAGCTTTGGCAGCACATGATCCCACCATCTCCTCCACAGTCCCACCACCCACCAGAAGCTCAGAGACCTCTCCTGAGCCTCCATCACCCGGCCGCAAGAACAGCATCCTCCAGATCGCAGACAGCCCCCACCTCCAGCTGCCCATGGAGGGTTTTGGGGTCTCAGCTCTAGCTGGAACAACACCACCTGCAAGCCCCCAGCCAGGACTGGTGGCCAGTCCTGACCCCTCCCAGCTGCCACCAGACACCCACCTGGACCTGGGGAACTGCTACGAGGTGCTCAACACAGCCAAAGCGCGGGGGCTCAGAGCCCTGCAGGAGGCTGCCTACAAGGTGATGAGTGACAACTACCTGCAGGTGCTGAGGACACCCTCCATCTACGGCCGCCTCAACGCTGGTGAGCGGGAGTTGATCCTGCGGCGGAGGATGAAGGGGAAGATGTCCGTGGTCGTGGCAGATGTCAGCGTGCAGGAGCCTGACCTCCACCCCAGCCGCCTCTGCTACTACGACGAAGGAGGGGACTGCTGGCACCAGCTCTGCCCCGTGCCCCCAGAGGTGGTGTCCCAGGGCTGTGCCACGTGCAGCATGTTCAACTACCTCTTTGTGGTGTCCGGCTGCGAGGGCACGGGCCCGACACAGAGACCCTCCAAGCGCGTCTTCTGCTACGACCCGCTGACCAACATCTGGAGGGAGATCTGTCCCCTGAACCAGGCGCGGCCCCACTGCAAGCTCATCGCCCTGGACGGCCACCTGTACGCCATCGGGGGCGAGTGCCTCTGCACGGTGGAGCGCTACGACCCCCGGCTCGACCGCTGGGCCTTCGCGGCGCCGCTGCCCCACGACACGTTCGCGGTGGCCCACACGGCCACGGTGTGCGACGGGGAGATCTACGTCACCGGGGGCACCCTGCGCTACGTCCTGCTGCGCTACGACCCCCGCCTGGACAGCTGGAGGGCCAGCCCGGCCATCGGCAGCAGGGACAGGACGGCCGAGATGGTGAGCGCCAACGGCTTCATCTACCGCTTCGACCTGCACCGCGGCGCCGGCCTCAGCGTCCACCGCTGCGGCGCCAGGGCCAAGCTGTGGTACGAGTGTGCCTCCTGCCCCCTGCCCGAGCCGTCTGGCCTGCGGTGTGCCGTGCTGGGCAGCCTGGTGCACTGCATCGGCCGCCGCTTCCACCTCCGCTTCTTGGCCGACCACGTCTCGCCGCGCTTCGGGGCCAAGGAGCTGCGGCCCTTCCCCTCGCCCCACGGCAGCCTCCTCACGGCTGTGCTGGTGCTGCCAGAGGGAGGGACGGCGCAAACTCGGGTTTGAGCGCCCGTGGTTTGGTCTCACGAGACAACTGGCGGTGGCTCAGATGTGTCGTGATGGTGAGAGCTGGGAGGAGAAGCCACCAGCCCCCTTGGCACCATATCACCCGGACCTTCCATCAGACAGGGTCCTCCCAGTCCCCGGGACCAAGCAGGGAAACAAACTGCCCTTGGCCACTGCCGGTAAAGCCAGCCCTGAAGGCACAAGGAAGAGCAAAGCAGGAGCTGGGCGGAGCCGCTGGTGAGAGGTGTTTAAACACAGGTGTGTTTGCTGGGATGCAAATAAACGGCGGATCCCGCGGGCTCCCAGCTGTTCACTGCCCCTCGAGGAGCTGCTGAGACACCAGGTGGCTAATATTGACATGGACACGCAGCACATGGTGGATTTTAGGGTGGAGGAGCACGGCAGGGAGGTTGGATCTCAAGGGAGGTACCACCCAAAGGTCAGCTCTGTCAGCACTTCAGGTTTGATCTCCCACATCCCCTGGGGTTGGAGCCTGGGGGCTGGGGGTTGCCTCGTTATCTCTGCTCCTACCGGTGCCTTGGCATCTCCTGCCTTCTCCTCAGAATGGAATTGAACGTTTGTATATTTATATCTGTCTATATATTTATATGCACGTGACGTAAATAGGCACTATGGATTTGCAGACAGCTGGTCTTAAATGAAATTAAAGAGAACATTTGGTAAAATTAACCACGGGCTACTGCTGCGCCTCATTTCCAACCGTAGCCAAGTCTAATGGGAACAAAGCACCCGATGCATGTTTTACATCGCTAATTACTGCACGAACAGCATCTCTGAGGAGGCAACCAAAAGCAAACCAGGGCCCTGGATGTCAGCAGACGGTCCTTCATCACCCTTTTCCCAGGTTTCCCCGACCTCACTCCGTCGTCTCCGTGTCCTGCCAAAAGCTACTCTGGGTAATTGCATTCCCTTCCCCTCAAACAGCTCGTCATCAGTCATCTGTCAGGCCCACACGGACCAAACCAGCTCCAGACAGACAAAACCCTCCCATACCTGCCTCCTCAGTGGCTGCACGTCACGAGCATGAAGTCATGGAGGTGTGCAAAGTGCCTGTACATAAAGGGACGGTGCTGGAGTAGCCCATGGTATCACCTTTATCACAGAATCCCAGGATGCTTTGGGTTGGAAGGGACCTTAAAGCCTGTCTTATCCCACCCCCTGCCATGGGCAGGGACACCTTCCACCAGCCCAGGGTGCTCCAAGCCTGGTCCAACCCGGCCCTGGGCACTTGCAGGGCTGGGGCAGCCACAGCCTCCCCAGGTAATTTATGCGGTGCTGCTGGCGGTGGTTGAGGACAGCTCAGGTTAATGTTCTCTGAAAGTGCTCCCAAAGTATTTATTACTTCACTTGGTCACTGCCTGGAGACCTCGTGTTTCTGCCTTCAAGGGCTTTGTGTGAAGGTCAGTGGTGCCCACCCAACGATAGGAAACCTTGTGAGGCCACGTTAATTAACCCTGCCTGAGGTTTGCTCTTTAGCTGGAGCTGCTGCTGCTGGAGAATGGCTGATGCACCCTCTCCCTGTGCTGAAAGCTGCCTCGGTCCAGCCTCTTTCTCCCACCCTGGAGCCTCCTCTTGCAGTCCCAGGAGGGCCATCCTGGCACTGATGTGCCAGGACTGCAGTGTCCTGCATCCCAGTGTGTCTCTGTTTTACCAGCTTGGGCTGATAAACTTTATGAGTCAAAAAAAACCTCTCCTTCTTTTTATTGTTCTTATGTAACTCCGTGTTCTTCTGTTACCTCTCACACAGTCCTCCTTCTCCCATGGCAAAACCCGGATGCCAGCTGCTTCCCTGGCATATCCCAGCCCTCTGCAACCTGCAAAACCCTCTTGTCCCCATCAGCACCCCAGATTTTGGCATCCCTGTGCCCGCAGGTTGGGTGCCGGGGAGCAGAGGATTCCCGGGCATGGTGGGAGCTGGAGCCCTTCCAGGTGACAGCTTATTTTTTTTTTCATCCCCACAAAAGCTTTCCCAGGATCCTGCCTTTCTCATGGTGCCTCTGTTTAATGTTTCACCTTCCCTTTAACTCCTTTGCTGCCGGGCTGGAAGCTCAGACCCAGCAGCTTTTCCTGGTTCCCGTTGGGGTGGCGAGCAATGAATACCAACGACAGGGTGGGCAGCTCTCCCCCCGCTCCTGCACTCTCCAATATTAACAGGATTCGCCTGGGGAGGCATTTTGGAGATTAAAAACGCCTGGGGACATCCCGTGCTTGTTCTGCAGGGGAAGGACAAGCAGGTCTGGAGCAAAAAAAACCTGCGGCAGTGCTGTGGCTGAGGGGGGATGGCTCGAGGTTGACAGTGAAACGACTTTTGGCTGAGAGAAAGCAAAGGGGGAAGGACAAATGAAAACCGATCCTCAGACCTGGATGGTTTGTCTCCTGCTCCCAAATGCCAGCGCAGGGGAGGAGTCTTCAGAGGGCTGGCAGGTGTGGTGGCAGTGGTGGCATCACCAGACAACTCCTGTCACCACCACTGGATGCCAGACGTTGATTCCCAGCTGTGCTGACACACAACTCTGTGTTTCTGCTGATGGGCAGCAGCTTCCAACCACGGACTTCCCACAGGTCTGTGGAGCAGTTTCAGTGCAGCTTGGACATCAGGATGTTATTTATTTTCATTGGTCAGGTTGGCAAAGCTGCCCCAATTTACATGGAAAAGGGGTGAGAGGCATGTGGTGCATCCTGATTAACTCCACAGCCCCCCATGAAGCTACAAACCACCCCAAGAGTGTCCAAGGAAGGATGGACACTTAGAGGTCACAATAGATCCAGCTGGGGTAGGGCTTTACCTGGGAGATCCTGCTCTTGGGAGCCTCTTCCCTCACTGCAAGAGCAGCCTCTGCAAAGCCAGGCCCCCACTGCATCCAGGACCACCAGCAAGAGCCAACATTCTCACCCCTGGGCTCTTGAGCTGGGAAAACCAAATTCCATCATCCACTAACAACCCTGGATCCTTATAATTCCCTCAAGACAGTCCCAAGAATGTTTTGCAGCAAAGAGCTGCCTGGACCCATCACTGCCCTCCAGCCCCCTCTGCTTAGTTCATCTCCCCCCGAAAAATGATTCAACCACCAAACTGTGCTGCTTGGCAGCCAAATATAACCTTGGCACGAAATTCAGTTATTTTTCTTCTAATCAGGAAGGCCCATTATCTGCCCCCACCATGTTTATTTAGCCAATTACATGGTTTCATGTACATTGATTCAAATTCTCAATTTTTACATTTTTGATTACGATGAGAACCCGGCGAGTGACACATTCCCTGTTTGCTCTCTTTGCCTTCACCCTGTGAATGGGAATTGGGAGGCAATTAAGGAAGCGCAAAACCGGCATTTTAAAATCTTTTTTTTTTATTAGTTAAACACAACTACCTTCAGTGCTTTGGCTACAGCGGGGTGAGAAAAAAAAAGACCCAAAAAGCAAAAAAAAATGAGCTTATCCAGACACGTTGTGCATTTAAAATCGACGCGACACATGAAAGAAATATTAAGCGTAGCCAACTGACAAATTAAGTGTCTCGCTTCTGACAAGCAGGAGCAAAGTCGTGTCAGTGCTTGGGGAGCCGGGTGGGGATTTAAAGCCCGGGGAAGGGAAAGAAAGAGCCGTGGCAGCGGCTTTGGGTGCTGGGAGGGAGGTGACACCGCTCAGCCCCTGGTCGTTGTTTCTCCGAGACCCTCTGGAGAGTTGTCTGCCAAAATATCTCCACTGCCACAGGGGGTGCTGCCGTCAGAAAGGTTCCATGAGATGTTTGAAACCAAGGAATCACAGGGTCACTGAGGCTGGGAAAGATCTCCAAGGTCATCAACCTTTGAGCGAACACCCCGTGCAGATCCCAAAGTGCAGCATCCACGTAGGTTTTGAACGCTGCCAGGGACAGAGACTTCCCTGGGAGGGCTGTGAGGCACACCATCCTTTCAGCGGAGAAATCTATCCTAATATCCAACCTGAACCTTCCCCGGTACAACCTGAGGGCCATTCCCCGTGTCCTGTGGCCTGGGAGAGGCCACAAGGAGGAGAGATCTCCCGTCCTCTCCCACTCCTTTCTTCACCCTTCCATCAGCACGAGGCCCAGACCTGCCCTGGCGGTGCCGGAGGGACGTTTGTTGGCAGCGTGCGCGGCGGGGAGCGCTGCGGGGACATCAGCCAGCTCCTTGCAGCGCGGGGAGGTCAGTGCTAATGAAAAAGATGCTATCGCGGCGTCCCGCCAGACGCGCCGAATTAGCGGCGTTTGCAAAGACAAACCTTGACGAGGACGGAGGAT
>NW_020957384.1:2314-4423 GCF_003031625.1 Empidonax traillii | reverse complement strand
TGTGGGAATGCTGGGATCCATGGCTATTGTTGTGGGAATGCTGGGATCCATGGCTATTGTTGTGGGAATGCTGGGATCCATGGGTATTGCTGTGGGAATGCTGGGATCCCTGGGTATTGCTGTGGGAATGCTGGGATCCATGGGTATTGCTGTGGGAATGCTGGGATCCCTGGTTATTGCTGTGGGAATGCTGGGATCCCTCATTAACACTGTGGATCCCATGGTCCCTGGCTGGTGCTGGGATCCGTAGTTTCTCCCATGGGGATGCTGCAATTCCTGATTAACACTGCAATCCACACTTAAAGCTGCAGGGATGTTGTGATCCCTGGCTGATGCTCTGGGAATGCTGCAGTGCCTTCCTCACCTCTCTCTGCCTGCAAAGCTCCCTGGGGCTGCCCAGGGCCATACCTGGCACCAAATCCAGGGAAAAGCAGCCTGGACACAAGAGCAGAGAGGTCTGAGGGACTCACACACCTTCACTGAGCTTCATCCTCGCCCTCCATGGCTGATCCAGAGCCACCAACCCCCCAGACATCCCACGGGAGCAGATCCTGACATGGCTCTGTTGCCTCAAGTGCTGGATTTAGCCCAGCTCGGTTTCCCGAGGGATTTTGAAGATCTCATCCCTGTTTAGGTGGCACCAGTGGTACCAAATGCTGGAGAGCTGCTTCCTCCTGGTTCCAGATGCCAAAACCGGGAGGAAGAGGCGGGATAATCCCCTGGGAATGGTTCCACAGCAGCAGCCCCTGCACAAACATGGCCAAGGAGATTTCCTGCCAAGCCACTCGAGGCCAAAGTGGGGCTCATAGCAGAAAATCTCCCAGCCCCAAGACCCCACTCAGACCCCAGGGATCCCATTCCACAGGTCCATCACCATCCTTTCACTCTGCCTCCCCCTATCTGCTCTTTAAACCTGCAGCTCTGTGCACAGGAGGATTTTGGGCCCCCTCCATCCCACTTTTCCCACCTTATCTGCGGGCAGGAGGCGAGACACGGACTCAGCCCCGGCCGCTGACTCAGCCCCGGCCGCTGACTCAGCCCTGCTTGAGGCCGCTTGTGGTCACGGCTGATAAAGGGCTTAGGGGCAGTGCCAAGAGCCAGCAGCAGCGCTCCAGGAGGGATCCCAGCAGGGGGAAGGCTGGCTCCATCCCAGCCTGCCGGCCCAGGGACACCCGGAGCTCGCAGCAGCTCAGGGAGCTCTTCTCTTGCCCTCCTGCGAGGAACAAGAAGGTGCCGGAGGACGTGACAGGGCGTTGTGGCGTCCGGGAGCTGCTAAGAAAAAGCAGAAGGAAGCCCCCCCCCAAAAAAATAAAATAAAAAAAAAAGAGACGAGATTGATACAATTAGGAATCGATAGTGATGCTTTCGGCGTGGGGAAGGAGCTGAGCTGGGAATAACTCGGAGTGGGAGTGAAGCGCGGTGGGAGCGCCCCAGCCCGGCAGGGAGCGGGTTAAACCCCCGCGCCGCGGTCGATGAACAGGGCAGTAATTATGCCGCATTTCTCTGATGGCTGCGAACCTTTAGAAAAATCCCCCACAACAGCAGTTCGCCGAGTCTCGGGGACACGCAAATTCGATCCGTCAGAGGCTCGGGCTGAGCTTGCCGGGCCCCGCCGCTGCTTTCGGGGCGGGTTCGGTCGCTCTGAAGCTCCCACAGCGAGGTTTTCCATCGGTCCCGTGGCACCGTCACCCCCTCGCGTTCTGCGGGAGGCAGCCAGGGTTCCGCCTCCCTCGCCAAGAGCAGGATGAAATTCCAGCAAAGGGCTTTTTCCCCCCCCTGTTTTCAGTAGAGAAACAGTCAAAATATTCACAGAGGGAATTTAAAACCTCAGGCTGGACAGGTTTGCACTCGGTTCAGTGATGGAAGAGCCTCTTATCTTTTTTTTTTTTTTTTCCCTCAAAAAGGAAGAAACTTTACCACAATATCATTTCCATCCCAAAGCAGCACCGTTTTCACCACAAAGAGCACTGATCCCACTGCAAACAGACCTAAAATATCCAAATCCATCTTACCAGGGGGCGAACTTTGCATCAGCCAGGTGGCAAAATAATGAATTCTCCCTTTTAACATCTTTCTCAATTCCTGGCCAGCGAATCAACACGGAATTCC
>NW_020957384.1:0-2293 GCF_003031625.1 Empidonax traillii | reverse complement strand
CTGGGATCCCTGGGTATTGTGGGAATGCTGGGATCCATGGTTATTGCTGTGGGAATGCTGGGATCCCTGGGTATTGCTGTGGGAATGCTGGGATCCCTGGGTATTGTGGGAATGCTGGGATCCCTGGGTAATGTTGTGGGAATGCTGGGATCCATGGCTATTGTGGGAATGCTGGGATCCCTGGTTATTGCTGTGGGAATGCTGGGATCCCTGGGTAATGTTGTGGGAATGCTGGGATCCCTGGGTATTGCTGTGGGAATGCTGGGATCCCTGGGTATTGTTGTGGGAATGCTGGAATCCATGGTTATTGCTGTGGGAATGCTGGGATCCCTGGGTAATGTTGTGGGAATGCTGGGATCCATGGCTATTGTGGGAATGCTGGGATCCCTCATTAACACTGTGGATCCCATGGTCCCTGGCTGGTGCTGGGATCCGTAGTTTCTCCCATGGGGATGCTGCAATTCCTGATTAACACTGCAATCCACACTTAAAGCTGCAGGGATGTTGTGATCCCTGGCTGATGCTCTGGGAATGCTGCAGTGCCTTCCTCACCTCTCTCTGCCTGCAGAGCTCCCTGGGGCTGCCCAGGGCCATACCTGGCACCAAATCCAGGGAAAAGCAGCCTGGACACAAGAGCAGAGAGGTCTGAGGGACTCACACACCTTCACTGAGCTTCATCCTCGCCCTCCATGGCTGATCCAGAGCCACCAACCCCCCAGACATCCCACGGGAGCAGATCCTGACATGGCTCTGTTGCCTCAAGTGCTGGATTTAGCCCAGCTCGGTTTCCCGAGGGATTTTGAAGATCTCATCCCTGTTTAGGTGGCACCAGTGGTACCAAATGCTGGAGAGCTGCTTCCTCCTGGTTCCAGATGCCAAAACCGGGAGGAAGAGGCGGGATAATCCCCTGGGAATGGTGCCACAGCAGCAGCCCCTGCACAAACATGGCCAAGGAGATTTCCTGCCAAGCCACTCGAGGCCAAAGTGGGGCTCATGGCAGAAAATCTCCCAGCCCCAAGACCCCACTCAGACCCCAGGGATCCCATTCCACAGGTCCATCACCATCCTTTCACTCTGCCTCCCCCTATCTGCTCTTTAAACCTGCAGCTCTGGGCACAGGAGGATTTTGGGCCCCCTCCATCCCACTTTTCCCACCTTATCTGCGGGCAGGAGGCGAGACACGGACTCAGCCCCGGCCGCTGACTCAGCCCTGCTTGAGGCCGCTCGTGGTCGCGGCTGATAAAGGGCTTAGGGGCAGTGCCAAGAGCCAGCAGCGCTCCAGGAGGGATCCCAGCAGGGGGAAGGCTGGCTCCATCCCAGCCAGCCGGCCCAGGGACACCCGGAGCTCGCAGCAGCTCAGGGAGCTCCTCTCTTGCCCTCCTGCGAGGAACAAGAAGGTGCCGGGGGACGTGACAGGGCGTTGTGGCGTCCGAGAGCTGCTAAGAAAAAGCAGCAGGAAGCCCCCCCCCCCCAAAAAAAAAAAAAAATAAAAAAAAAAGAGACGAGATTGATACAATTAGGAATCGATAGTGATGCTTTCGGCGTGGGGAAGGAGCTGAGCTGGGAATAACTCGGAGTGGGAGTGAAGAGCGGTGGGAGCGCCCCAGCCCGGCAGGGAGCGGGTTAAACCCCCGCGCCGCGGTCGATGAACAGGGCAGTAATTATGCCGCATTTCTCTGATGGCTGCGAACCTTTAGAAAAATCCCCCACAACAGCAGTTCGCCGAGTCTCGGGGACACGCAAATTCGATCCGTCAGAGGCTCGGGCTGAGCTTGCCGGGCCCCGCCGCTGCTTTCGGGGCGGGTTTGGTCGCTCTGAAGCTCCCACAGCGAGGTTTTCCATCGGTCCCGTGGCACCGTCACCCCCTCGCGTTCTGCGGGAGGCAGCCGGGGTTCCGCCTCCCTCGCCAAGAGCAGGATGAAATTCCAGCAAAGGGCTTTTCCCCCCCCCTGTTTTCAGTAGAGAAACAGTCAAAATATTCACAGAGGGAATTTAAAACCTCAGGCTGGACAGGTTTGCACTCGGTTCAGTGATGGAAGAGCCTCTTACCTTTTTTTTTTTTCCCTCCCCCCAAAAAGGAAGAAACTTTACCAAAATATCATTTCCATCCCAAAGCAGCACCGTTTTCACCACAAAGAGCACTGATCCCACTGCAAACAGACCTAAAATATCCAAATCCATCTTACCAGGGGGCGAACTTTGCATCAGCCAGGTGGCAAAATAATGAATTCTCCCTTTTAACATCTTTCTCAATTCCTGGCCAGCGAATCAACACGGAATTCCCAAGGCCAGT
>NW_020957383.1:29837-33437 GCF_003031625.1 Empidonax traillii | reverse complement strand
ATCCCTGCATCCCTGTATCCCTGCATCCCTGTATCCCTGTATCCCTGTATCCCTGCATCCCTGTATCCCTGCATCCCTGTATCCCTGCATCCCTTCATCCCTGCATCCCTGCACTGTGCCAGCTCTGCTGCCCTGCCCAGGGGCACAGAGCAGGGCATTCCTGGGGGCAGTGGGACCCATTTTCACAGGGCAGAGCGCTGTGGCTGGGAATCCCTCCCCCAGCTCTGCTCCCTGTGCCCAGTGAGGCCGTGCAGGAGCTGGGCAGGAGCCTGGAGTGGGCACTCTGGGGTCGTGGATCTGGGCAGGAGCCTGGAGCGGGCACGGCTGGGGTCGTGGATCTGGGCAGGAGCCTGGAGCGGGCACGGCTGGGGTCGTGGATCTGGGCAGAAATGCCTTGGCTGAGCGTGCTCAGCAGCTTCCTCTGGCAGGTGGTGTGGGGGATTCCAGCTGGGCTCTGGGGGGCTGTGACTGGGACACTCCCATCGAGTCCCCAAGGCTGGGCTTTGCTCTGGGGTCACCACAGATCCCACCGAGTCTCCCACCATTCCAGTGCCATTCCTTTGCTCTGTAACACGCAGGGCATGCTCACAGCATGGGGTTTTATTGTTAACAAATACTGTAAATAAAGTTTTCTGACTGTGTCTGTGGAAAGCAGGAGGGAGGTGTGGGAGGAGCAGCGGGCTGAGGGAAGGAAGGGGCCCGGTGGGACAGGAGGCTGTGACACAACAGCCAGGTGTGCTGAGCACAGCAACAGCACTGCCTGTGGAGCTCTACCTGAGCACGGGGGGCTGTGGAACTGCCTGTGGAGCTCTGCCCGAGCACGGGGGGCTGTGGAGCTCTGCCTGAACATTGGGGTCTGCACGCAGCCACATTCCACGGCACGGAGCTGGCTGTGCCACGGCCGCTGCACAGGACACAGCTATGGGACCTGCAGCTCTCACAGGGCGATGGGATTTGTGTTCTCACGTTGGGAATGAACACTAAAAATGCATTTTAAATTGTCCTTTATTTTTTCACTGTCACTAGCAGGTACATTTGCACCTTTCCTATCCTGGCATCCCTTCGATGTTTTTGTGGGAGCTTTAAGTGAGCTCTCAGCACTTTTGCTGACTGGGCAATCCTTAGGACACCATACAGCATTTTCCTCCTACATTCACCTTCTCTCTCCTTGGGAGTCACTAACTCCTGCACAAACCAAGGAATAGGGTCCCCTTTTCTTGTGAATCTGGGGGCCTGGCACACCCTCCCTCTGCCAAGGGCCAGAGGGAACGTGGCCATGGATGTTACTGGGATGGATGCCCCGAGCAGAGGGAGCTCTGGGAGAGGCAGGGGATTGCCCTGCAGCCCTGGCTGTGGTTCCCAGGGGTGGTTGGGCTCAGGTAGGGCCGTGCCCCAGGCCTGTGGTGCTGTGCTCTCCTCTGGATGGGGGGACAGGGGGAGCAGCTCTGGGTATGCCAAAGGGGAGGGATGCTGCATGCACTGCCAAAACGCTTTTCAGGAGGAAGGAAAGTGAAGCAGAGGTGCTGACAGGTAAGCAGCGTGTGCTCCTTGTACAGGGACACCACAGAGCACTGTGGTGGGGACATCAGCATCTTGGGGCTTTGGGGATCCAGGCTGTGAACTACTAGAACAAAAGAAAAAAAAATTAAAAGTAGAATAATCCCATAATCGATTTGGATTAATTTTATTCCCACAGAAAAGCTTTTAAAAATGCTCAAGGTAAAGTGTTTTCTGAGACTTTTTTCCCCCCAGAAAAACCCTACATATCTTTTTTTTTTTTTTTCTTTATCACTCCATCCATCTCAGCCCCGGGTGTTACCAGAGGTGCCATATTGCTATGAAATAATGGCAGTGCACAATCCCAAGCCCTTGGAAGAGGTCCAGTAGAGAACCTGGCTCTTTCTTGTCCTTGGCATGGCACTAGAGGAGTCTTTGGCTCCAACTCTTTGTTGGAATCCAGGGAAAAGGAGCACATAGACACAACTGAGAACAGCCTTTGAACAACCAGACCTCCTGGGCCCTGCTTCAGCAAAGCACTTCAGGCCAGAGCCAAAAGAATGTTCAAGGGCCTCAGACTGAAAGTGTGGCTCTGTCCACTGTCCCTCTGGAAGAGGGTCTGACAAATTAATTGACAGCACAAGGGAGAAAATAGCTCTGAATTGGCCCTTTTTCCCCTCATCCCCGTTTCCCTGGATCCAGAGTGGCCATATCCTGGTGAAGGCTCCTTCCTCTGCTCCCCACACATGGGGGTGACCCCGTGGGATGCTGAGGGAAGGGGCTGGCTGGATGTGATCCCCTCCTGCTGGGCAGAGCCCAGAGCTCGGTGTGGTCCTGCCCCTGCAGCCTCCGTGGCTCCATCCCAGGCACAGAGGGAGGGACAGCCCTGAGCGTGTGGGATGCAGATTGTGTGCCTGGAGCTTCCTGGGCACAGGCTGAGGGACTGCAGTAAAGATTCTCCCCGAGAAACGAGCCAAAGCTTTGCTCAGAGCCCAGCTTGCTGTCTCTCAGGTGAAGTTCCCCAAAGCTTGTTCTGCTGCCCTGGCACTGCCTGTTACCCTCCTGGCAGCCCTGGCTCAGTGGATTGACAGGGCTGTGTTCCCCCTCACTGTCCTGCCCTGGATCCTGCCCCCAGCACTCATTGATGCTCCATAATTAAGCACATAATTGAATGTCCAAGTGCCACAGGCAGGTTTGCAGCTGGCAGAGGCCCAGGCTCAGCTCACGCTCCCGGAGCAGACACGTGTCATGCACTGACTGATTTGGCTCTCAGAGCTGGGCTGAAATGCAAACACACATGAAACAAAGTTTGTTTCGGCTGTTCTATCCCTAAAGCTTTGGTGTGACAGTTCAATGTAGAAGCTCCCACAGCAGCAACTGTTTGCAGCAAATAAAGCACTCCTGTGTGAGTGTTTGGCAGTGGCATCCCAGCCTGGGGGATGCAGGAGCAGGCACTGTTCATCCTGCAGCTGCAGGCTGTGGCCCAGGACTGTGGTCCAGAAGGTGCTGCCATCCCTCCTGTGGGATCGGGGTGTGATGCCATGGGGTTCTGGAAGGCAGAGGGACCTCCTTAGGCTGCTCCCTGAGCACTGATGGGCTTCTCTTCTTAAGCTGTTGGCTTTGGGATGGAGTAAGAGACAACTTGGCCTGCCTCCATCTGCAGGGAGCATCCCTGAGAGCCAGCTCTGCCGGGGGGGCCTGCTGGGGTGCACAGTTCCCTTGGCACAGTGCAGGTCCTCGGGCACGGGTACCCACGGGCACAGGTGTGTGCAGGCCCTCCCCAGGCACTGTGCCCCTGTGCCCCAGGGCAGGAACCTGCACAGGGAGGGCTCTTGGGGCAGCTGGCAGGACTAAACCTCCTTCCGGAGAGCGACTCGGACGTTGCTGCAGATCTTGGAGAGCGCCTCGAAGAATGGATCGCAGAAGGTGTGGATGCACAGGGAGTAGATCCTGCTGACACACTGGATCTCTATCAGGTAGCTCTTGATGCAGGGCACCACTGCCCAGATGTGGCAGAAGGAGATGAGGGCAAAGAGGAAGCCCCAGATGACGGCCAGGGGGATCCCCAGGACGGCAGAGAGCAGCCGGTAGCACCAGTACTTG
>NW_020957383.1:0-29465 GCF_003031625.1 Empidonax traillii | reverse complement strand
AGGTGTGGATGCACAGGGAGTAGATCCTGCTGACACACTGGATCTCTATCAGGTAGCTCTTGATGCAGGGCACCACTGCCCAGATGTGGCAGAAGGAGATGAGGGCAAAGAGGAAGCCCCAGATGACGGCCAGGGGGATCCCCAGGACGGCAGAGAGCAGCCGGTAGCACCAGTACTTGCTGACGGTGAAGGTGGTGTAGCTGGCTTTCCACACACCATCAAAGCTGTATGTTCCCACGGGCTCAGCTATCACATCCTCAAAATCCACCTGTGGGGAGAGCAGAGGGAGGTCAGGAGTGCTTGGGGGATCACAGGGGCTCCAGTGCAAGGACGATGGTCTGACACAAGGTGAGAGGAGATCCCAACTGGTGATGGGGAGAGAGCGAGGGCCGTGCTGGGGGGATGGATCCCTGCACCCCTGAGCAAGGACACACCCTGGTGCAGCCCTGCCCCTGCAGAGAGCCCAGTGGGACACGGCTCAGGGCTCCTGGCACTGCCCAGCCTCAGCCTGTGGGCAGCACAGAGGGGGGCTTGACCCCCAGCATGAGATTGCAGCCCTGTCCCAGCCCCTGTCCCGCCTTCCCTTGGGCAGCTGAATGTGTCTGTTTGTGTATTCATGCTAGACTGCAATATCCATTCTGGTTTTGGAAGCCCTTTGACCACAAAATCACTCTGCATCACCTTTAATTTCCTGGAGCTGGGAGAAGCATTGAGGTGGATGAGGAATCAGCAGACCAAAGTGTTGTCAGCAGCCCCAGAAAACCCAGTTGTGCAGCCCAGATCACTGCCCAGCTGCCTGACAAGCTCATTAGGGATCAATTAACACAGGGAGAGTGGGATAGAAGAGCAGAGGCTCTACCCCAGTGCTCCTTCTGCTGGTGTTGCCCTGAGAATGGATCTGGAGGAGCAGTGGAGGCTGAGGCTCAGGTGGATCCTGGTGCTGCCTGGAGGTTCTCAGGGACCAGCACACACGAGGTACCACGCCTTTACATAGTTGGGGAATCATTTAGGGTGGAAAAGCTCCCTTAAGGTCACCCAGTCCAGCCATGGTTTGCTGTGTTGCTGTGCTTGGAGGAGGCTTGTGAAGCTCTGCCAAGCCTCTGTGGCTGGTGCCACCAAGGGAACCCAGTCCCAGATTCTGCTTGGTGCCCTGTGAGGCTCAAGATGACCAGGTAAGCCCTTCATCCTGTGGAGCACTGTACTTATTCCCTGCTGTCCTGCTGGCTGCCTCCCAGCTGTGCTCTGGGTGTGCCCTGCTGCCCTGGGTGTTTGGAGCGTGCCTCTGCCTGCAGGGGTGTGAGGACACCCTGGCTGTCCTTTGGGATGCTGTGGAGCAGCAGTGGGCTGAGCTGTGCTCCTGTCCTGGGGCTGGCTCTGCTATTTTAAGGTGGAGGAATGCTGGGGAGCCTGAGCTCTGAAAACTTCCAGTGCTGATGGAGCAGCAGTGTGAGTGGCCATGTGAGTGTGTGAGCTTGAAAGGGATTGTCTGATTTTGGAGATCCTGGAGTGGGAAAAGGCAGGGGTGAGGTGAGGGAAAGAGGCTGGGAGAGGTAGGAGGACTATGGATGGCCAGGAGGGTGCTGTTATTGCTCCCCAGTAGTAGCTGGTGGTGTTCCCAAGCTGGGGTGCAGGGCTGTGTCCCAAAGCACTGCCTGGCCCTGTGGTGAGCGGGCTGATCGCTGTCCTGGTCACAGCAGGGTGGTGCTCCCTTCTCCTGGCACCTTTCCATGTGCCAGAGCAGGGCTGTGGGATGCAGTGGCACGGAGCAGCACAGATGTGGGACCATCTGCTGGGAATCTGCTGGGGCTCCCGAGGTGTTGGGCACTGCCGTGGGCACGTCCAGCAGTGCCGGGGGGGTGCCTGTTGATGGCTGTCACTGTCACAGCTCAGCCAGAGGAATTTAATTTGAGCACACCATTGTTACAGCTGTAATGGTGTTTTACTGCCCAGATGCAGGTCTGTGTTGCACTAGTGCAGTCAAGGTCAAAGCCTGTGTGGGCAGTTCAGTGCTGTCCCTGCTGGTGTGACATCCCCTTCAATCTCTCAAACACAGTTTGAACAAAACCCTTCTACCTCCTCCTGTTCTCCTTTGGGCTGGAATTATCTGTGACACAATTCTAACAGAGCTTAGACAATGATCAGGAGTTGGAATGGGAGTGCCTCTTGGTCAGCAACAGAGGGAGAGATCTGGGGGGCTGCTGCCCCCCTGGGGGGGAACAACATTCCACAAACAGGACAATATGCATCAAACACTGGTACTGAGGCTGCTGTGTCTTGAAGACCAGCAGCCTTTGTCCAGGGTTCCCCTTAAATCAGTGATATTTAACTTCTGTGTTATTTTTTGCTCTCTACTTACTCGTGCAAAGGAGGGTGTCTCCATGAGACTGGAGAGCCCATTCAAGGAATGGGAAATACGACATTAATTGGAGCCCACATGCCACCAGTGCCCAGGCAGTGGGGCCGGTACCTCCTCACAGCCCTGAGGATGGCACCTCTCGGGGCACGTGGGCAGGGACTGACAGCCCTGTCTGAGGTTGAGCCACACACAGACCAACATTTGGAGCCTAAACCCCAGTTCCAGCGATGCCCTACAGCACAGTGGGAGATAGCCCTACCTTCACCACGTCCTCGTTGATGTGCTTGGGGTCCCTGTTGACCAGGTCGATCTCCTTGGTGTGCTGGTCCCTGCTGATGATCCTCTCCTCCAGCCCGCTGTGTTCCTCGGCCATGGCTGGCGCTGGGAGCCCGCAGGGACTGGGGCTGAGCTGGGGAGGGCAGGCTGGGAGGCAGCAGCTGCCCTGCACCCCTGGCCCTGCTCCAGGCTAAAATTAATGTCGTGGCTGCTGCGGCCGCCCCCAAGTGTCCCTTAAAGGGGCTCTGCTGGGGACAGCCCCGCTGCCAGCTCAGGGGAATGGCACGCCTGGGGGCGGCTGGTGGCCTTTGAGGGGTGGCGGGGGTGGCACTGGGGTGGGTGTGCAGACCCTCTGCCCGGCTGTGCCAGCGGGATTTGCTCCTTGTGGTGGAGTGAAGGTGACCAAATTGGGGCAAAAGTCCTCAGAAGTCTGAGAGAAAGTGTTGTTTAAAGAAAATCATTTACAAAGCTGTAAATGAAGCAGCTCAGGAAGACAGGAATCTTGTCTATAAATATCGCCCAGGGAAGCCACATTGCCCTGGGATGGCCAGTGAGACTCGTGGTCCCTCTGGAGCCCAGGAGAAGGCTTGTGGTGGCATCTTGGATGCCTCTGTTTCCAGCTTCTTCATCCAGAGAAACTTCAGGAAATACAAGACATCAACACACAGATCCATAGTGGTTGGGATATCTCCTCCATGGACACTGCCCACAGTGACAATTAGCATGCTAATGAAGATAGATATATTTAACTTGGGTTGTATTTTACTAATAATCCTCAGTGTCTTCCGTGTGCTCTTTGCTCTCATGAACTGAAGACTTGTTTCGTGAAAAAGCCCACAAACTGGGGTAGAGGAGGGGTGGAGAGGGAAGGATGTTTAGCTCCGTAAGGACAGGTAGAGAGGCAGGGATGGATGACTCCTTAAGGAGCCTGGAGGTGCCCAAAGCTGCTGAATGTGGAAACAGCTGCCTCAGAGCTCTTGTGTTCAGCTGGCACTGGGGGGGAGGTATTTTAAGGCAAAAGGCTCTGCTGCCTTCCAAGAACATCAGTGCCTTGTGTTATCAAACCCTTGTGGCTGATTGCCTGGAGCTCTCACCACTGGGATGGGCCTGGTCCAGACCTTTGAGCTGATACAATACAGTGCAAAAATGGGATTGGGATCTTTCATTGGGCTGAGAAGTCCAATGCTGTGTTCAGAGAAGTCCAGATGTGTTCATTTTTCCTCTAGAATTTGTGATGGTGAGGGCCTGGCTGAATGTGCCTGCAGGTCCAAGGCTGCCAGGCTTCTCTAACTCCCTTTTTTCAGTATTTTTTTCTGGTGTCATATTGGTGCCGTTTTTCTTGGCCTTTCAGCTCTAATGGGAGCTGATGTGGTGATGCTCTGGGGGCTGGTATATCCATGACTGAAAATGAGGTGAATGCAGCTTGTCAGGGACCTCCCTGATTCCTGTGGGGAGAGAAAGGACAAAACTGTGCTGGGCAAGTAACAGTGTGAACTCACAGGATCCTGCAAAGGCACAGGGGGCAACTATGGAGAGGGGACAAACTCTGGAAAGGGATGTGAGCATGGGGCCGTGGGTGTAAATCTGGGCAGGTTGTTTCAGGGGACAAGTGCCCGTGCCCTGGGCAAAAGGATATTGGAAAACCCTTTGGCAGCACTGGTTCCATATCCCTGCATCTCCCTCTGCTTCTACACAGCAGCTGGAAGAGCCCAAATGCAGGATGGGCTGGTGGTGGAGATGAATCCTCTGCACGCTCCAAAGCTTTGAGCAGCAGCTCCAGGGCCAGACCTGTTCCCTCTGGCTGCATCCTCTGTCAGAGCTCTGTGGCCCCAACTGCTGGATGGCTCAGCCCTTCAGGGCAGATTGTGAAGGATGTTTTTGCAAATTCAGCTGTTTTCTGCAGTCTGGGAGCCCAGGAATGTGCTCTGGTGTGAGCAGAGCTGAGTTCGTGCAGATCTGCGGGCAGGGCAGGGCAGGGCCGGCCTGGCCGGGAACCAGCGCCGAATTTAGGAGGCACAGCTGCTCTGCAGGGCTGTCCTGGGCAGGGGGAGTGTGACATGAGGCCCCACTGATCTCCTAGCCTGTCCCACCTGCCAGGCTTTGCCCAGGCAGGAGGGGTTCCTGCTGCCCTCCCCGTGGTTGGGGGGCTCGGCCGGCTGCCCCGGCCCCGGGGCCGTGCAGGGAACAGCAGGGCAGTGTTGGGGGCATTGGGTGCTCCCCCTGCCCTGGCTCCCTGGGGCATTTCTGATGGCATGAGTCACTGTCTGTCTTTAGGCTGGGCTGGGCTCTGGTGTCCCAGGCGTGGGAGCAGAATGTGCACCCACGCAGCGGGCAACGTGCAGGTAGTAAATGCCTCGAGTAGCAAGGGGAGGGAGAAGAATATTCTGTTGCACTGTAGATGCTATAAATAAACGTATTTCTGAGTATGTTAAGGCTGTGAATGGGACACTGTGTAAAGGCAGAGTCACATAGACAGCAGAGGCAGGAGCAGGGCTGGGCAGAGGGAGAGCAGGAGACACCTACTCAGGGACTGCTCTGATCCCTCCATGTGCTCTGCTGGACAGATCTCGCCCAAAACAGATGCTATGGAAGTGGTTTTTTTCACTGGAAGTGGTAAAGCCCTGGCACAGGGTGCCCAGAGAAGCTGTGACTGCCCCATCCCTGGAAGTGTCCAAGGCCAGGTTGGACGGGGCTTGGAGCACCCTGGGCTGGTGGAAGGTGTCCCTGCCCATGGCACGGGTGGAATGAGATGAGCTTTAAGGTCCCTTCCAACCCAAACATTCCATGATCTCATGAAATGCTTGCCTTGCCCCAGTGCTTGGAGGAGGTGCTGCTCCCTTCCAGGTGTGAGCTGCCATCCTTGGACACCTGCTGGAATCTGTGCCCAGCTGCACTGAGATCCAAATCTTTCATGTTGAGAACATTTGTTAGGAGATCTGGTGATGGCTTTCCCTCTGCAGAAACAAGGAGTTACCACTGTCCCCCCCACCACTGCCCTGGCTCTGGGGGTTGGTGTCCTACCTCCTGCAAGGGTCATGGGGGCTCTTGGGTCCAGGCTGGTCCTTCAGTCCTGAGGGACTGAGGTGCACAGAGGGTGCTGAGGGCAGGGATGTGATGGCAGAGGAAGTCGTGGCTGGCAAATACAAGTTTGAGTAGAAGCTCTGTCATATTTAATATCAATTAAAATTAAATTTCAGTGAGGAAGTGCAGGAGAACATTCATTTATCTTTCAAAACGTTGTCTTAGTTTGTTTCTATTCAAAGAGTCTTGCCCTTTACAAGAGAGAGAAAGTCTATGAATATCAGATTCATGTCCCTGTGATACACAACCACCCAACCCCTCTGCATCCTGGTCTCTGTTGTGAGTGCTGGGAGAGGAGCTGGAGACCTTGTCCTGGTGGGATGCTGTGGGCACTCTGCTCTGCTGGGGACAGGAGGGTGCTGCCACCTCTGCAGCCATGAGCTGGAGAGGACAAGTGTGGGGTCACAGAGCAGAGCCTGGGCTGTCCTGGTGGAAATCCTGCCCTCTGTCATCTGTCCTGGTGGAAATCCTGCTCTCTGTCATCTGTCCTGGGGGAAATCCTGCTCTCTGTCAGGGAGCCCCACGATGTAGATCAGGGTGTGAGGGCTCACACAGGCATTTCATCCCATGGTCTAAGATCAACAATCCTTTCTGTCTTAAATGTGAGTTATGAGCTGCTTTTTGCTCTGGATATCTGTCTCCTGCCTCACAGGGATGCTGGATGTGCACCAGCTGCCATCAGAGCCCCTGGTCTGGGGTGCTGGGCCCTGGGGACAGGGCTGCCCTCCAGCAGGTGGGTGGAGAAGAGATGGAGCCCATTGAGACACAGTAACTGAGGAGTTTCTGCTTTCAATGCTGTATTTTTAACGATGCCAGTGCTCTGGGTATCACAGGAACCATCTACAACTGCATCTTCTGTCACACAGATCCTCAGGCACTAATTGTGATGATGAGTGGCTGCTGCTGATTCCCTCTCAAGCATGTTCTTATGGCTGTGGGCAAAGCTGGGTTGAAAATGTTGAACAGATTGACTGTCCTGTATCAGATTAGGGGGGATAAATCTCTGCTGGGTGCTGGAGGAGCAGCCACTGATGGAGCTGAGGCTGAATGGGGCTGGGGGTACCCAGCAGTGGAGTCCCCCCTGCCCCAGCTGAACCAGGCACTTTGCAGTGCTGCCCTGGATGGTGCCAAGGCTGCTCCAAGAAAAACCAGCTTTGGGTAACTCATGGGATGCTGCTCCTCCCTGCTGAAGGTGTGGGAGGACAGTTCTGGAGTGGCCCCTCTCAGCCTGTGTTTGTGTCGCCTCCTAATCTCAGCTCTTCTCTCTCACACCAGCACTCTAAGTTCCTTTGGATTTTCATTTTAAAATAGCCTCACTTGCTTTCCCTTATCAAGCAAGTCTTGTCTTGATTTACTGCTTATGACACAACCAGCAGGGTAGTTGAGATAATCAGAGTTAACTACTTGTTGTGCTGCTGGTTACAACGGGGCTCCCAACCTGCCTTTGGATGGCCTTTATCCTGCTGTCAATAAGTTTTTCTAGAATGCAGAAGCAGGCAGTAGAACAATGCTTTCCCTTCCAGCATGGATGAGGAGCCAGGTACTGGAGGGGCAGTGCCAGCAGGCAGGATCCCAGCCATGGCTCAGGGGAGTGTTCTTATCCAGCTGCAGGGCATGCAGTGGGAAACCAGGAGGCGGTTAAATCCACCTCACTGGCAAGAAAATGAGCCCCAACAGGGGCTCTGTGATACAGGGTGAAGGTAAGAGGAGAGTGTCTGTGTGTGCTCTGTGAGGAGCACTCCAACAGTGCTGTGCTGGCCTGGCCTCAGCTCAGACAGGCTCAGCCCAGCTCCAAAACCCTTGGTCAGGACTAAATTGTCCTGTGGCAGCTGTCAGTCCGTCTGTGGCAGCAAACTGGGCTTTGTGTGGCCCCAGCCCCGGGTGAGGAGGGTGAGGCAGTGGCACCAAAGCGCAGAGTGAGGTCTGTGAGTGCCCAGGAACGAGGGAAGATGCTGCTCTGTGGGTGCTGCGGTGGCTGAGATGGACAGAGGGGTTTGGCTGGTGTTGATCGACACTGCTTGGCTGGGGCACAGCCAGGAGGCTCCTCGTGCCTGCAGATAAAATCCTTTCAAGCCCTGGAGTGGTATGAGTCTCATAATAACCCAGCACAGAACATAGATCCTATTTCTGGCACTGGAGCTTTGCATGTGGAAGGTTTCAGCTGCTCTTCTCTGTCCTGCTCTTGTCCTGACCTATTGTGGTTCTCTTTGTGTGGCTGTGCCTGGCTAAAAGCTGAAAGCTGGGCTGGGCTCAGGCTCCAGTGTGGCTGCTGACCATCTTCCCTCCCCAGAATAGCAATTTTGGAACTGAGGTCGATGGCCAGGCTGTGCTCCTGTGGCTTTGCTGGGTGGGCTGTGCTCGGGGGGTCCCTGCAGGTACTGTGAGCCTGGATGTGGCCACGGGGTTACTTTTAGCCAGAAGCAAAAGCTGACAGGCTTGTGAGCACCTGATATCCCAGCTCAGCACGCTGACAGCTGCTGGAAACCAGGGCTGGAGAGCCTGGCAGATACAGTGACATGAAAGAAGCCTCCTGTCTCCCTCTCCATCAGAGGAAAGGTTCATGTGTAGCAGTGGATGGTGCTGATGTGCAGCTGGAAAAGCTGTCTGCTCTGATAAAGAACATAAAACCCTTGGACTGGCTCTGTAAAGCCAGAGTAGCTTTCTCAGCCCTGAAAGTCTTTGTTGAACATGAAAGACTTTCTATTCCTCAGAAGATGTGACTGTCAGGAGCAGAGTTGTGTTTGATGTGCTCAGCCCCACGAGCCTTTGCTGTGCCCCAGGGCTTTGCCAGGGTGACACACGGGGTTTTTCCTCAGCACAGACACCCCAGGATGACATCCCAGCTGCCTCTTGGAGCTCTGTGGCCCTCCAGGGATCAGACCCAGCTGCAGCCACTGGGACAGGCGTTCAACCTGAGCACTTCCAGCGGCTCTGGGGAGGTGACACCCAGGCACAGACCTTGTCCTGCCAGGAGAGTTTTCAGACCTTCAGGAGGGTTTGATTTTTGTGTCTCAATGGCAGCTGAGGAAAGTGGGTTCAGAGAGGAGATGAAAAATCGGAGGTGATTGCTGGAGTTTCTCACCAGATATCTTCTAGTTCTTTGCCCTTGATAAACAAAGGCATTGCAGGTGGTTTCGCATTAATTTCCCATTTCACCTGTCAGCCTAAACGTGGCCTGCCCAGCCCAGAGGCTGTTCCCACTCCCAGACACCAAATAACACCAAGAGGAAGCATTACTTCCATTTTTATTTTAGCATTACTTCCATTTTTATTTTTTTCCCCTTCTAGACCTTATTTATTGAAAGCAAAACAAACCACGTGTCTTGGGCAAATATTATGACATTTCATTATTCACACTGGGTGTGATAAGTGAGCTGGTTTAGGGGCTGTGGTACATGATTTATTTAGCTTGGATGTGGATATAAATCCAGTCTGTGCAGGAAGCACTGTAACTCTGGAGGAATGTGGATGCTTTCATGTCCACTGGAACACAGCCAGTACCCAGTACCTAATTTGTGTTGTTTTAATGCAAAGAGGGCACACAAAACCATTTGTAACGTGTTGTAGGAACCAGGTGATTTCAATGGTGTCCAAGAAGAACTGAGGAATGGAAGGTGCATATTGGATTATTAAATGGGGAAGGAAAACTCCATTTAAGGCAAACATTTATTTAGTGCATAAAATTATTGATTGCTCTGCTCAGGATAAAAGAGAGAAATAGAATAAATACACTTTATTTTGTTCCACTGCCTTTATCTTACAGACAGCTTTTTGGTGTTTCAGCTCAGGCAGTCCACACCCACACAATAACCACCCCAGCAGTGTGTGTCAGTGGGAGGGAGGCTGCAGCTCCTCCAGGAGCAGTGACAGTCCCTGTCCCCCTGTGCTGCTCCCTTGTCCCAGTGGATTCAGGTGAGATGTCTGGCTGGGCACAGCTCTCCTGGGAGATGGATAGAGCTGCTCTGTCCATGTTCAGAGAGACATTTTAGCTGCAAGAGAAGGTGTTGAAGGATGGAAAACCAGTGGAATTTACCCTTCAGTATGTAAGACCCAGACCCTGTGGGGTGCTGATCCTTCTGCCATGGGTAAAGCCACTCAGTGACCCCTGTGGGGCTCAGCCATTCCAGAATCTGTCAGCATGTTCCAGGTCTAGGATGGAGCTTTCCAGGAGTTCACACTGGGCTATTTGTATTTTTATGAGTGTTGCTGACTGTGACTATTTATGACAGAACTGAAGGAATTAATATTCATAACTTCCCCTGACTTTGCCCTATAAATCAGGAGCGGCTGTCACAGGGGCTCCTGCTCCAGTCACAGCCAGGCAGCTGCTCAGATGTGCCCTGGACAGTTTTGGTGCACAAATGCAATTGCTGAGAGATCTCTGGCACTGCCCCACTGATGAGCTGGTGGCAGTGACACAGCCCTCAGTGAATGGCTGGTGAGGAAGGTGAACCTTCATCCCCTGAGCTGTGGGGACGTACCGATGGCAAAAGCTTTGTGAGCTGCTGAATCCAGACCTGGAGCTGTGCAGCTTTCTGGGCATTGCAGTGGGGCTTTGAAGGCTGATTCCAGCTCTGGAGGGCATCATGGGGTCAGCAAAGGTTTTGGAACACTGTGTGAGCAGAGGTGGTGGCAGCAGCTCAGCACAGTGACACAGCCCAGAGGATGGGCAGGTGGGAAATGCCCCTGCCTGAGCCCTGACAGGGCCAACCCCCTTTGAGGTGCCAGAGGAGGCAGGGAGAAGGCAGCAGGGAAGGCACAGGGGGGTGTAAGTGCTGCAGTGCTCCAGGGGTGTAAGCAGGGCAGGAGTCCCATGGCACAGGAGCTCTTGTTTTGTGGGGATGTCCAAGAGGTGTAACAGCTGGATGGGGCTGGGCTGCAGGATGTGGAGGTGTGTCCACCTGGTTCTGGGGATCTGGGCTGTCAGCAGTGCCCTGGTGGCCCTGTCTGCACCAGGAGAGGAAGGAGCAGCTGTGGGGGCTGATGCAGGAGCTGAGCCCCACTGAAGTCAAGGCAAAAGATGGCCCAAAATAGAACAAGAAAATGAATTGATAACGATATAATAGATGGGAGGAAAAAATAGAAGAGGGTCAACAAGATGCCAGCTGTGTCAGAATCAAAAGGGATTGTGTTTGTGTGTGTAAATCCCTCCTTGGAACTGGACTCCATATGTGGAAGAAAGCAATGCCGCTTTTCTCCTTCCACACACTATTTCTGGTGCTCTCTAAAGTCATGCCCTAAGACTTGCTGGTATTTCATGAAGAACATGCTCAGCCTTCAGGGTGAGCAGTGCCAGAGTCCAGGAAAACAGACCCGGCAAGAGCCACGGGATCGAACAAATGTTATTCTTTGCCTTTTTTTAATAAGAAGAAAAAGAATTTGGCAAGAAAGCTTTATCACTTTGAAGGCTGACATATTCCATCATTTCAACCCTCCTCATTAGATGTGGAGAGGGCAATCTGCACATCCCTGAAACCAAGCAAAGAGTGCTGGAGCCTCGGGAGTGTGGAGAGAACGCTGGGGGAGAGCCTGGAAGCTCTGAACTGGGTCCTGTGCCTGGGCTCACCTGTGCTGGTCTTTGCAGAGGGGCTGGTGCAAATCCCTGCTCTGACATGAGCTGGGATTGAACAATTCCTCTTGGTAGTGGAGGTGCAGAACTGAGGGGTCCAGGGGTGTGCACAGTCACATCCACATGACCTGCCCCTCCGAAGGAAGTGCCAGCAGGAGTAAATGGCAAGTTCAACCAACCCTGTCCCCGGTGATGAGGAGTAGCCTGAAGCCTTGCTGTGACTGTTATTTGGAGCCCCTTCCTGGAAAAACCCAAAATTATTCATCCTCAGGACACAGTGGTTATAAGCAGAAGGGCAGCATTTTCCACCGTATTTTTTCCCAGGCAAATATAAATACACGTGAACACTTTGTGAGCTCACGCCTGCTTTGCCCTGTTCTTGGCCACAAGTGCCTTTCCCCCACCCAGCCAGAGCAATCAAAAACCCCAGATTGACATTTTCCGCTCAATTTTCCCCGCTGATTCTGTGTGAATGCTTTGAGGATGATGCAGGGAGAAGGGATGGCTTTGTTTGCACATCTGTTGGGAGTTCCAGGTTTGCTGTAGATCATGGGCAGCTTGGAGGGGGCTCTGGGCTGGGTGTCAGTCTCCTTCACTCCCTGGGTTCTCACTCCATGTGCTTTCCCCCTGCTCTGCCCTCTCTTTGACTAAGACAAGGCTATTTGGTACCTGCTGCTGCTGCTGGAGATGGACTCAAACAGCCCTGAGCTCTGGGCAGCTTCAGGTCTCTGCTTTGAGTATCAACCTTACACACTTTGCAGTTTGGCTCCAGTCTCCAGTTCATAAAGCAGCTGGAGCCAAGGCAGAGCTCCTGGATTGCTCTGTGCTGCTTTAGGTTAAATCCTCAGCCCTCCTTTTACTGCTGTTGCTGTGGAAGCTGCATCTTTTATTGTTTGCTGGCTTGGTAAAATGGCTGTAAATGAAAACAGTGACAGTGACCCTCTGGGGCTCCAAGCCCAACCCCTGCTGAAAGCAGAGCTGGGAACTGCTGCAGTCGGTGCTGCTTTGCTCTCCAGGGTTCTGCCTCCACAAACCTAGGATGGAAAAGGGCCTGCTCTAGGAAACCCAAGGGAGGGGGAGGGAAAGGTGCTCACCTGGGCCACTGGTGCTGGTGGCATGTTTGGAGCATAGGAATGGTGACAGAAATAATTGAATGTCTTGGGTTGGAAGGGACATCAGGGATCATCCAGTTCCAAATCTCTGCCATGGGAAGGGACACCTATTAGGAAAAGTTGCTCAAAATCCCATCCAACCTTGAGCAGCTCCAGGGATGGAGCATCCACAACTCCATAGACCCACCACAGCTTTCCTCTCCAAGCCTGGGTATACTCAACATGGCTTTGTTCCTTTAGGAAGAGTATTTTTGGATATACAGAAGGCCAGAGACCTGGGGTTACTGCCAGGCTTCTCCAGGTGTTGGTGGGATGGAGCTGCCCTGAGCTGAGCAGTGCCTGGCACTGGGACTGTGTTTAAAATAGCCCCGCTCAGGTCTGGAGACAGAACAGCTCGTGCAGCCTGAGGTGAGGCTGGAAAGAATGGGAACTGTCAAAAGCAGAACAGGGCACTTGACAACACAACCCTCAGCTTTCCCAGTCACTGTGGAGCCAAATCAGCAAACCCGCCTTCATCAACAGGCCAGGGCTCCTTTTATAGTAAAAGCAAATATCAGACAGGCCTGGGGCCAAATGCCACTTTTTTTGTCAATCTGCGCTGCTGGCGTGGCTTCCAGAGCTCTGAGCCCTCAGATCCTGAGCAGAGGAGGGAGGAGGGATGGTGGTTTGCACCTTTTGCAGCTGGGCTGTGGCCCCAGCAGTGCCCAGGGTCTGGAGCAATTTCCCTTTCCTTGTGGCTGTTGCACAGACACAGCTCCTCTGCTTCCTCCCCAATGTCACTGATGAGCTCTGACACATCTGCCAACCCCACTGCTGTATCCCTCCTAAAAGCAATGATGGGGTATTTTGTACTTGGTAGAAGAAAACAGAGGAGGAGGAAGCACAGCTGCAAGAACTGCCCTTATTTTGCGTGGTGTAAATGCAGCGGGGGTGGGAGCAGGGCCCTGGGAAATGTCTGTAGGTGTGCAGAGCAACATCTGGCACTTTAAACTTTCTCCTGTGCAGAACTCTATGAAATTGCCTTTATTTCAAAAAAAGCTTTTGTACAGAATATTCAAAGCAGGTGAAAGGAATGTTTGACAAAGGTGACTGGAGAACAGATCTGCTCCTGGGAGCTTTGACTGAAAAACAGATGTTACAATAGATATGCTAGCCTTAAATGTTTTATCAGACTGGAATTACTTATTTAGAATTTTGATTGGGATCAGTGGAGTATGGGAGACTGTAGGAACTGCACATAGGGGGTTTGGATGCTATCAAAATAGTTCAAACTTCGATTTGGACAAGATTTTTCCACTGGAAAGTACAGCGTTTTGTGCTTTCAACAGCAAACTACAAGAAGTGAAAAGCATAAATATTTGACTCGTTTCTTTTCTGGGGTCCAGAAGGATTTTTTGTTCCAAAAGAAGCCAAATTTTCAAACGTTTCACCGTGTGTTTCAGAACAGATGTGAGGACTCAAGGTGCCAGCTGACTCCAGAGGTCAGGAGGGTTTCCCACCCCTGTTCCCACATCCCTGATCCACAACATTCCCTGGCGCCCTGCAGAGGAGCGTTCTTGGGAAGAACAGCTGGGATAGGGTTAAGGACGAGCACAGCAAACTTTGGGAAGGAGGGTTTCCATACCAGCCTTTGAAGCACCGGGCAGATTTACGATCTTAGATACTTTTTTCTTTTTAGTTTCACGGCAGCGAGATTGCGCTGTAGGAAACACATCCCTCGGGAGAGCTACGAGGTTAAAAAAAAGGATATTCAGTGTATCAGGAGAAACCCCGGGGCAAAGGCAGCGGACGGAGAGGCTGTCGATGGTCTCCTGCAGTCTCACAGCACCATCTAGTGAGAGCTGCCCGAGAGAGAGCATCCTCCTCCTCCTCCTCCTCCTCCTCCTGCAGTCCCCCTGCTCTAACAGCAGCCTCCTCCTCTGCCCGGCTCAGTTTGTCCTGAGGAAAGTTGTATCTGCTGGACTCGCCTCCTAAAGGACACAGCCAAACTTTGCCGGGGCTTCCTCAGGCCTGGCACGGGTGTTTTTTCCCCGGAAGGGTCAATGGAGCATCCCGACTCTGCCTGCCCGGGCTGTGGGAAGCAGCGGGCCAGGAGCTTTGGGCTCAGCAGGAGGGGATGGAGGGAGGAAGAAAGGCTGGGGGTGGCTCCCTGGAACACACTGTGTCTCTTTTCCTCTCCCAGTAAGGGAGGAGCAGGTGATTCCCTGATCTGCAGTAATTCCAGGAGGTCATCCCTTGCACTGGGGGGTGTGGGCACAGCAGAGGCAGCGCTGGCTGAGCTGCTGTTGCAGCAGAGGAGAGACAGGTTACACCTGGCTTTGTGGGGGTGGCCCTTTCAGAGTTCCAATATCCTGGAGACACGGTCTGTAAATGTCTCGTTTTGCCCCCTCTCTCCCTCAGCAGGCTGTAAGGAAATATGTTTCATGGACCTGGAGTGCTGGGAGTCAGCACAGATCCCAGTGCTGGTGTCCAGCCCTGGCATTGACTGAGGGCAGTGACAGCTGTGACTTTGAGCAGAGGTGGGGAATGCAGAGCTGATCAGGGGAAACCCTAAGATGCAAGAACTTATCCTTTGGGAGAAGTGCATGTGGCTGTGCATGGAGTGGTGGAATCGGTCAGGGCAGAGCATCCCACTGGGCTCCTGCTCCTTGCACAGGCTCCTCAGGGAGCCAAAGCACTGGCAAAGATCCCATCACCTGGAGCATTATCTGCCCTGTCACGGTGCTCCTGGGGACCTTCCCTGCTCCTTGCACATCAGGGCAGTTTATCCCTGTGCTTCCAGGGTGTTTCCAGGGTGTCTCCTCCTGAGCCCAGATCACACCAGCACCTGACCCTGCCCTGATGCAGCCTTGGGCCCTGCTGACCTGACCCTCCTGTGGGACCAGAGCTTGGCAGCCTCCTGGTATTCCAGCTGCAAATGCCAGAGCACACCCTCATTTTGTACCCACTGGACTGCTGTCTGCAGTTCTGTGTTTTTAGGGAGGTTTCTGCTGCCTGAACTTGCTCTGCCAGCATTATTTTTGCTCATTAGAACAACCGCCATTTTGGTGCACTGTTATGTTTATTGCTTCTTCCATTCATGGCTTAATGATAAGAAAAGATAACTCTGGCCCTGGCAAGGAAGTGTTTTTCTGCTTGGACTCATGATTGTATTTTTATACTTTCAGATGAAGGATTGGCACTCGGGTTTGGCAAGAGCTGCTTTTACTGCTTGAATCAGGCTGTGCATTTTGAATGGCCATGTGCCACTAAACACTGCTTGTACCCACCCAAAGGAACAAAACCCAACTATCTGTACTCCTGGGATCGGTCATCCATCCTCAGGAACTGTAGGATAGCACAAGGAGTAATGGGTTCAAACTGAAACAGAGAAAATCTGGTTACATATTGGGGCAAAATTCTTTTCCTGTGATTCCATGGTAAAGGCACCTCAGTGAAGTCAGGAGAGCAGTTGGGCTCTCTGGGGGTTTCAGACAGGCTGATGGCTGTGCCCATGTCCCTTCATGTGGGATGCACCCAAATGGAAAGATAAAACAGTGTCACTGGGCAGGTTTTAGTGCTGATGGCTGGAGCAGAGAGTGTCAGGACGTGCCTGAAGGTCCGTCATGTGATGGGGTGCTGAGGTGTTGATAAGGACTAATATGAGCAAATTTCACGCTGAAAGTGGTTTTCTTAGATCAGTAAATATTATTTTAGTGAACTGTCCATCTGTAGTCAGCTCAGGGTTTAGGTTTTTAGCATAAATAAGCATCCAGAAAGGTCACCTGAGTTGTTTTTTTAGTGCTGTGTTTGGATGAAGAGGTGTTTTTAGCTGTTTAGAGGGGTAGGTGTCAGTGCCAGCAGGAAGGTGACATCTGGTGATGGCAATGAGTTGTCTTTGGGCCAAAGGGGCCAGGAAGATGGTCACAGCACCTTATCCTGGTTCCTGCCAGGTGCCCATCTGGGAAAGCTGCCTCCACCCATGTCCATGGGGTCAGCAAAGCTGGGATGCTCAGAGGGCCAGTGGGTTTGGAACAAAGTGAACCTGGAACCCCAAAGTCCTTATTTTAACTGTAATATCACCAATCCTTTATTTTCATTCCAAAACATAATAGATTTGGGGGTTCCAGGTGTCATAATGGACAGGTTCATCCTGTCACAGGTTGGGCTGGCTCCTGTTCCTGCTGGAGACCTGCCCGAGCTCACCCAGTCCAGCCTTGGGCAGCAGCGCCAGCGAGATCTGCTCTGGGTCAAGTTGCAGAGAGAAATTGCCCTTGCTGGTGATGATGGCAGGCAGGACTCTCGGTCCTGGGGCCCCTCGGGGCACCAGCTGGAGCAGGAGCAGCTCTTGCTTTGTTCACAGCACGTTTCTAACCACCCGTGATGATAATCCCCAAATCCCACTGTTTAATGCTGTTAAGCATAACCCGTTATCTGATTCCATAGACTCAAGATTTTCCTTTGCTGCTGCTTTTGGGGTTTTATTCGTGTTTTTTTTACAGGGAAAAGGGACAATTCAGGAACAATGTTATCAGGATCCAACAAGCCTCTTGGTGCAGCTTTGTTTTCCTTTGTATCATGGTATTCACACGCACTTAGGGGTGTGAACACTCCTAAGCACTCGTGCTTTTGAGGTCTTTAGAATTATTCTCGGCAGTGTGGGTAATCACTGCTGTGATACGAAGGTCACTTCCGTGGGCTGAATAAAATCAGGGATTTTGTGCTGGCATCAGGAGGACCAGTTACTCTCACTGGTTGTTTTTAGAGTGATGCCTGAGGAAACAAACAGCCCAAATCCCAGGAGCAGAATGAAAATAAGATGGAAACCTTAATAAAAGGTGGTCACCTGAGCAGCGGATGCCGCAGGCTGAGGGTCGGTGTCCCGATCCAGCTCCTGACCCCCAAGGCCTGGGGCACCCAGTCCCGGACCCCTCAGGGCCAAGGAGGGCGCTGAGGACCTGCAGGGCTTTGGCACCTGCACAGGGTGTCAGTGTTGCTCCATTGCAGCTCCTGGAACGCGGGATGGGAAAGGACAGCAAATCCAATCCTCTGCCCCGCTGGTGGCCTGGGGCATCAGTTCCATCTCTGCGTGCACTGCTCGGAGGGTCACCGAGCCCTGGCTGTGCGGGGCACTGGGGCAGCAGTGCTGCCCTGAGCAATGAGGGGTCCCTGCTGTGGGCACAGGGCCCCCCTCCCCTGGGGGCATTGCTGGAATGCCCCTGGGACGAGCTGGACTGGCTACAGGGTCTGGCTGTGGTGTGGGGGTGTTCGGGGTGCAGCCCACTGCTCACCCGGGGGGGGCTTGAGCTGCTGCAGCCGAACCTTCCTGCAGCTGTGAGCAACATCTGGCCTGGTTTAACCTGCCCTTTCCCCCAGGAGCAAAGCCCCCTCCGCCTGCTCTGTGCTGGGGGAGCAGGACCCCTCGGTGTGGCGGGGGAGAGCTTTGGGAGCCCGAGTTTCAGGCACGGCCCCTGAAGGCAGCTCAGCACAGCCTGGGAGCGGGTGAGCCCTGGCACCAGCCCCCCAGCTGGCAGGGACCCCCAGCTCCTCGGGACAGCAACAGGCCACTCACTGCATTTCTCATTTTCTTGGCTTTTTCCTCTTTATACATCAGGTACAATAGCCAAAAATCCCTTCTCCCTATGTCTTTTTCCTTTTTTTTTTTTTCCTCTGGAATGTTGAAGACAGCTCTTGCTGCAGCCTCCTCCAGAAGCAGCACTGCACGGGATAATCTTTCCTCTTTTGCTAAATTCCTTCTCTGACATTAGCAGAACATTTGTTTGTGTGACAGTTCCCATTTAGCTTTTGACAAGCTCTGTAGCCGGTCAATTTATTTTACTTTTTAAGTGAAACGATGAATAAAGAAAAAAAATTACTTTCTTTTGCCAGCACTACACAGACATTTGCCTTTGTGAAATAATTATTATTTATGACTCCTTTAATGATTGTGCAGCACAATTTTACGGCTTTGGATTGTGTCCCGTTAGGAGCAGGATTTTATCCCTGAATTTAGATGCAGGAGGAGTGTGTGTGCACAATGGGAGATATCAGAAATCCCCAGGCAGCTCCACGCAGGAATAATCTCCTGCTGTCAGGACTCACAGACACCACGGTCCCGGCCGGCCCCACCGCGGGAAGCACCACGGGGCAGGTGGGGAAGGAGCTGGGCCGCCTGTGCATCCTCTGTGTTTGGGTTCACCTGCACTTGTTAGGAGGGCTGGGAATCTGAGTGCAGGTGCTGTTTGGTCCCCCCTTGGCCACGCTGCATCCCAAACCCACCGGGACGGGGCTGGAGGGGCAGGACTGGCTGCATCCTCTGGGATGGCAGCAGCGAACGCGGGAGCTGCTCCTTGGACCAGCTCCGCACGGCCCCGCCCGACTCGGCCGGGTTTCAGGGCCAGCACAGCCTAGAGAATTATTGCCACCCTCTGTTTTAATCAAACACCAAACTTAAGAGGCTTAAAAATGGTCTTTAAGAAGGAGAAAAAAGAAGGGACCGTTGTAAAGCTGCTTTGTTTATGTGGCTCCATTACGTTTGGAATAACAGAGATGGTATCGCGTAACCGCGGCAGTCTCTCTAAAGCAATGAATCCGCTGGGGCTAATGATGGCTTGTAGAGCCTTAATGAATCAGCTGTTAACTGCTGCTAATCCGCGCTGCACCGAGGCCATCGGGATGCTCCGAGCGCCAGCACGAGCCTCCTGCATCTGCCAGAGACAGCGACACTCGCCTTCCTGCCGGGGTGCGGGGAAACCGGGATTGTCCTTAATTAGATGTACAAATACATTCTTTGACTAGTTCGGCATTTACAAATAGATTCGAGGCTGGCATTAGTCATTTGTTTTTCCCAGCAAATATGTTCCATCCCTGGAGGCAGGGGCCGGGGGATGGTGGGTGTGCAGTGCATGTGCTATCGCTGACTCCTGTGGAGCTGCCGATCCTCAAACACAGACCGAGGGAATCACCGCGGATCCACAGATCTCTGAGAGGGGACAGGGCTTTAAATACCATTTAAAATCCTTTTTCCCCTCTTCATCCAAAGGTGCAATGCCTGTGCTGCCCGGACAACAAGACCTGTGTGACCTGTCAGGAGGAGAAGCTCCAGCCCTTCCAGCAGCTGGGAATAAGCTGGTTGGCAGCACAGGTAGGAGTTCAGAGCTGTGACTTCTATTCCTGGTTTTACTGGAATGCTGAGGAGCTCAGCTGGGCTCCTCAGGGGAAGCTGAGCTTCGGGTCAGGCAGAAACAGGGGCTTGGAGGGGAACTTTCAGTCCTTGGTGAGGGCAGCCTTGTGGTGGGAGCTGAGGGGGTTCACAGAGGTACAGGATGGTCCATGGTCAGATGAGGTCAGGGATGGAGCTGGAGTGGCTGAGCCTCTGCCTGAGCCCCAAAGGCCCTGACAGCCAGGGCTGATGGGGGACAGTTCCCGGGCTCCTTTTTCCAGGCCTTCAGTGACGGCCCCAGGCTGATGCTGGTGCTGTGGCATTTCCATTTGGGAGCTGTGGTTCAGGAGGTCACAGCTGGGGCTGAGAAAACTCTTGTGAGGTTCAGCAAAAAGCCATTACCTGTCCTGCTGGGCGTTTCTGTCCAAAGTGCCTGCAATCACCCTGTGTGAAGCCCTTCATTTGTCAAAGCACCATCTCCATCCATCCTGAGACACTGGGAATGGCCCAGCCATGCCCATCACACTGGTGGGGGTCCTGGGGGGCTGACTCTGCCACCTGAGACCTTCAGCTCCCTCGGGGACCACCAGCAATGGCCATGCCCTGCAGGTGATAGAGCAGAATGGTTCACTGTGGCTGTGGAAATGGAACACGAGGGAACACAACACCCCTCCTGCTGTCAGGAGTTACCAGGAGGCTCTGACTTTTGGAACCCAAAATCTCCCTGCCCTTGCAAGGCAGCACTTGCCACCTCCTCCTGCATCCTCCAGCGGGTAAGGGGGATGTCCTGTCCCCTCCCACCTGCTGCCCACCCTGCAGTTCATGGGGGCAGTTGGCTCATGGGGGGATGATTAGTGAGCCTGGGTAGACACAATAATATGTTGAGAGTAGTCATCAGTTTCATTTTTCATTTAGAAGTGATCTTTAGCAAACGAAAAAGAAATTCTAATTATCAAAGAAATCTCAATTACCAAGTGAAATACCAGGGAAATAATTTTTCAGGGATGTATTGAAAGTTGGAGGCAACTGGGGTTATTATTGTTCCTTTTACCTTTTCAGAACCCTGGCAGACATTATTTATTACCACTGTTTTTATGGTAGTATCTGATTTTGAATGAACATTAGGATTCCTCTCCATCTGATCCTTGCTGGAGTGTTGCAATCTCTGTTGCTGCTGTTATAAATGTGATTGCAAATGCAAGAGCTAAGCTAGAACATACCGTCTTCACCCACAGGAAGGGAAAGGTTTCACAGGAAAAATGCAAGTAAACCAAAATACCAAAATGAATTCTGAGTGAAATGGTTTTATTTTCCATGGGGTCTGTCAAAACCAGCTCTTTGGCAAATTTCTGGCTCCCACGTAATTGCAGGTTATGATTTCCCCTCCTGGGCACTGGGGGCAGTTTGTGCACTGGGTGAGCATCCTCCAGCTCTGTGGGGAGCAGGTGCTGGACCCCCCACCGACAGATGACCCAAAGAGCTGATCCTGCGGCTCCTTGTGCCAGGTGGCCCTGCCCAGGCTGTGCCAGGGTGTGTTCTGGGGTACCCCCCGAAAATCCTGCAAGACCCAGGGAGCAGCAGCTGTGGCCATGAGGAGCTCATGCTGTTACTGCAGGAGCTTCACTCAGTCTGCAGCCACAGCCTTGCTTTGGTCTCACCTGAGGGTTAAACCTTCAAACCCTTTGACTTGTTGGAAGAGTTAAAGTCCCCCATCCCCCTGTACTGGGCATTAAAACCTGGGGACACCCAACCTGCTGCCCACTGGCACAGGAACAGGTGCACCAGCAGCAGGTGAGCTGTTGAGATCAACAGCAGAGAGCAGAGAGAGAGCTGGAGGAGCCCCCCATGGCTCAGGCAGTGAGGGGTGGTGGGAAGGGAGATGAGGCAGTGAGGGGTGCTGGGAGAAGGGAGATGAGGCAGTGAGGGGTGCTGGGAGAAGGGAGATGAGGCAGTGAGGGGTGGTGGGAAGGGAGATGAGGCAGTGAGGGGTGCTGGGAGAAGGGAGATGAGGCAGTGAGGGGTGCTGGGAGAAGGGAGATGAGGCAGTGAGGGGTGCTCACCCCTGGGACACTGCTGGTACTGGGGCTGGGATTGAGAGTGGAGCAGCTAGACTGACTCCCAGGACCCCATCCTGTCCCATGGGAACCAGACTGGCAGTGAAATGCATCTCCCAGCTGTGCTCCAGGCAGGGTCCCATCCCTGTGAAGGGCTGGAGCAGAGGCTGTTGAAGGACCTTTGCCATTGGGGTGACTGTGCAACACACTCAGCACAGCTCGAGAGAAAACAATGGGGTGTTTTTCTCCTGAGCCACCAACTGTGAGGGCCCAGACAGTCTGGCTAAGCTTTTGAAGCGATCCAAATAGCCTAAATAATCATCAGGCCAGATTCCTGCTGGCCCCAACAGTTGCTAGTGGTTGTTCTGAAACAAATACAACCCAAATTTACTCTTATCGAGTCATTCTTGGAGCACGAGATAAACTTCATCCTCTCTGCTCCTGCTGCCAGGGGGCAAACAGTGACCCCTTCAGCAGTGCCCTGACCCTGCCTGGCAGTGGGGTGTGCTCTGCCTGAGATATCCCTGCGATATCCCTGTGATATCCCTGTGATATCCCTGTGATATCCCTGAGATATCCCTGAGATATCCCTGTGATATCCCTGCGATATCCCTGTGATATCCCTGAGATATCCCTGAGATATCCCTGTGATATCCCTGCAATATCCCTGTGACATCCCTGTGATATCCCTGCAATATCCCTGCAGGAGCCATCTCAGGGCCTCAAGTGCTCTGGTTCCAGCAAAACCCCAAACGTGCCTGTGTTCCTGTGCTTGGGGAGGTGCTGGGACCACCCATGTCTTACCTGGGCACAGCTGGGCACAGCCAGAGGCAGTGGGGCCATCACCCCTCCCCACACCCCCCTGTGTGCCGCACCATCTCCCATCCAAGGTGGGAGGAGCATCCTGGGATGAAGGCACACGTGGGAATGAGGGAATGAGGGACAGACAGCCAGACCCAGCTGTCACCTCCTCCATGCTGGCTGTGGGTGGGAGTCCAGCCATTCCCCTTGGGTTTTAATAGAACTTCAACTATATTTAGATGAAAAATAAATACATTCTTAGCTTGCACACACTTTTTGATGCCTGATGAATGAGCAGGACCTCTTTGACAGGAAACTATCATCACAGTGCTGGGGCTGTGCTGGGCACAGGGCCCTGCCAGGGTGTTGTCACTGCAGAGAGCACTGGCCATCACTGTTATTAATAGCTGCACTCTGTGTTTATTATTAGTGCTGATGGGAAGGAGGAGAGAAACTCGGTGAGGCTGAAATCCTTATGCTGTGTTTTTGTGAGGCTCCACTGGTGAGGGCAGAGGCTGTCCAGAGATGTCCAGCCATCTCCTCCCCTCCTGTTCCCCAGCACCATGACAGGGGATGCTCAGGGCCTTGGCTGGTTCCTTCATTTCTCCTTATGGACCTGCTGTCTGGAAATTCCCCCAGGGTGGTCCTGAGCACACCCACCTCGTGTGCCTGTGCAGCTGCCCGGGGTACAGATGCCAACCAGGCAGCTGCAGCTGGGGCACAGCTGGGGCACAGCTGAAATTGGCTCTTATTGCAGTCCTGCAGTGTCTGACTGACCTCTTGGGGAGGCCCCATCTGCTCCCAGAGGACCAAACTCCGCCAGGTGAGTCCAAATCTCCCCACATCACCCCCTGACCCCCAGGCTTGGTTTATAAATCAAGTTCAATCTTTTGTCACAGCAGACCCTAAATGCAATTTCATCCCATAAATAGGATAAACTGGAGGCAGTGGCTGTGCTGTCAGCTCGTCCCTTCTTGCACTGCTATCAGGGAGCACAGCCTTGCAGAGGGGTGGAGGTGTGTGGGTTCCCAGTGGGTTTGGCTCAGCTCCCCCCCAGAATCCCCCTGCAGCTCCGTCCTTCCACAGGGTGCTGAGCACACCAGGACACCTCAAACAGCTCCTCCATGCCAGGACACCTCAAACAGCTCCTCCATGCCAGAGCTGGTGCAGTCTTTCCCTGAAGCCCCCCAGCTTCCCAGAGGCTCCCTTGCCAGGGGGCACAGTGGTGCCTGCTCCAGCCCCAGAGCTGGTGTGGGATCCCTGGGGAAGAGCTCTGTGCTCCTGTTCGCAGTTCTTCAACTCCATCCAGCTTTGTCCCTGTGTTTTGCTTCGAGCACCCTTAAAATCACAGTTCTATCACCCAGGGCATCTTCATTGCTCTGTGTTGAAAACCTAAAATCATGCTGAAAGAACTCCTCAAAAAAAAAGCCTCCTCCCAGGAAAGAACATTCTCATGCACTGATATGTCCATCTCCTCCAGCCTCGGGATCCATCCTCTCTGACCTCCAGCCCAGCCTGCCTTTGGGGAGGAAGAAGCTGAGACTTGGGCTGATTTTCTCTCATCTATCCAGGTCCTGGAGGGATTTTCCTGGCACTGGGCCAGTGAAGGGCTCTGGGCTCTCACCATGGTAATATCATATCTGTGTTCTGTGCTTGCTGGTCATCAGCCCAACTCCCGTTTCAGGACATATTTTCCCTAAAATGCTGCCTTACTTGGCCTTTCCCTCTGTGATTCCGGTGACATCACCCTCCAGGCAGTCGGTTCCACAGCCAGGGGGTAGATGGGGCGTGGGGTCCCCTCTGGAGGGACGTGGGGCCGGCGGGGCTGGGAGTCTGGAACAGCACGGGCACGGGGGGTGGGTTTGGAGGGGGGTTAAACCTCCCTGCACAGGAGCTGCTGATGCTCAGGCTCTGCTGCTGGCACAGGGGAGGAGCCTCCTCCTGCCCAGGCACTGGTGCCTGTTTAAAGGCTGTGTGCCCCCAGGTGACCCCCTGAGCCCCCTGCAGTGTCTGTGTCCCGTGTGGGTGTTCCAGGACACGGGGTGTGGGGCCCACGGGTGCTGTGCTGGCACAGCTGAGGCAGCTGTGCCCAAAGCTGAACATGGGCCTGAGGAACGTGTGACAGTCACACCAGTGTCTTCACTGTCACTTATTTACCCCTGGGAACTGGCTGAGAGCCTGCCACCCACGTCCTGCCCCGGCATCAGCGGGAATGCTGTCCGTGCTGGTGCTCCTGTCCCAGCTCCAGCACCACGCTGGGATCTCAGCTGGGATGGTGTGGGAGAACCAGCCCAGTTCCCTGGGATACTTTGGGACAACTGGCTTTATTTCCCCTCTCTGGAACTTCTTCATCTTGCCATGACAGAAATTCACAGTCCAACTCATCTCCTTTTGGCTGAAACCCCACTATAAAAACCCTCTGTGCCAAGAGCTAATTAGAAATAAAAAGATTAATTTTGAAAAATCAGATGAAGGGGGATATGTCTGGGTTAGGGATATTTCCTGATAGCATAGACCCAAACAAGAAAACCCTTGCCTACTAATGACTCCTCAGAGATGATAAACCAATTTATTTTGCTAAATTTAAGAATGAATCTGACTAATTTGATTACCAGAAGTGGTGTTGGCAGCTCGTGCTACTGGTATTTTTGGAGATAAAATGGCTGAGGACTGTTGAGTTTGGGATGTGTATCAGCTGGAATAGGATAGCTGGGGCCATGGTCCCACATTTTCCTGTGTAAACTGCTCTGACTGTTTATGATGATAATTCATTCATAATGACAGAAGACTTAATTTATAATTTTAAATATTATTTTTATGTATAATTTTCTATATTATTTTAATTTCTAATCTTCTATACCATTTATGATGCTGAAAATAATTTAAACAAATCTTTATTTGAGGCAATATTCATGGAGCAGCAGGAGGAATTGTGGTAATCCCTTCAGTAACTCCATGGGGGCTGGAGTCCCCTTGACTTCTTGCATCTGTTTTTGGCATGGAACCACTCAGATGGTGAAGACATCAACAGGCCATGCTGATTCTGCTCTATGGAAAACAAGGAAATGCCTCTCATATGTGGAAGGGAAGGAAAAAAGCCCTTCCAGGTGACTGCAAGGGTACACTGTTCAGGCACTAAGAACATGTGAAATAAGTGGAATTTAATTTTAGGATTAAGGAGCAAAATCTAGGGAGGCTCTGACACAAATCTGAGACCAGGTGAGAGCTGTGGTTAATTGAAGAGTTTCAGCTCCACGTTTTATTTAATGGTTTGAAATTTGTTTTCCCAGAATTGGGATGTCTCTTGGAGAGCTGACTGGGGTTTGTGCACATCACATTGTGTTTGATACTTCGAAACGAGCTGGGATTCTGCATCCAGCTGCAGTGAATGCAGTGCCAGGACACAGGGGTTACTGACAGTGCTCTATTTTTACAGGCACTTTCTGCTTGTTATCTCCCTTTCCAGATCTCCACTGGCTTTTCCCCAGTGGAACGAGCTGCTGGCAGTGCTGACAGAGGTAACCCCACTGAGAACCCCAGTCCTGCAGCTCCCCAGCCTGGTGCTGCTGTGGGGCTGAGCTGTGGCCGTGCCCCAAGGCCCAGCTGGCAGCAGGCCCAGCACTGCAGCTGCTGAATGAGCTGGCTTTGAGTTGGGATTTTGGAGTTGTGCAAAGAGCTGATGGATTCCTCCTGCTCGGCGAGGAAAATTCTCTTTTCTGGAGCCTTTGCCAGGAATCAGTCTCACCACCTTGCCTGTTCCTCACAGGGCACAGAGTGAGGAGCCTTTGCTGAGGAGGAATGAGGGTGAAACAGGGCAAGAGCTCCCCGGAGGAGCCCGGCCTGCAGAACCTGAATGCTGTTGGGTGCTCACCCTGGAGTGCCCACACTGCAGCTCCAGCCCAGCCAGAGCACAAAAAAGGCTTTCCCAGGAAGCTTTTTCACCCCAGTGCAACTCCAGGAGGTGAGTTGGGCCAGACCTGTGGTGAGAAAGCACACACATCGGGGCTGGCTGGTTGTTCTTGCACTGCACTCCTGCTTTGCATGACTTGTGTGCCCTCACAGTGACGGAACCCCCAGGGTGCTGCTGAGCCCAGCGCTGGCCGAGGGCACCGAATGCCAAGGTGCCCGTGGAGCTGAGGGCACGGCACCTCAGCACCCAGGTGGGCACTGCCACGTGCAGCTGAGTTATTGCTGAGCCAGGTGTTTCATTCTGGGCTCAGGGAATTCCTGGGGAGTGCCGTGGCAGCGTGGAAACGCTGTCTCTGCACGTGGACTCACCAGCCCAGCGAGACACAGGCCAGCTCCCAGGCCAGGGAATAAAGGGCTCTTTGAGAAAACAAACCCATTCATGCTTTGCCAAGGCCTTCCCTTGAGACTGCCGAAATAAATTTGCTCAGATTGCCAGCACATGCAGACCAGCCCTGGGAGTGAGAAAGGGGCTCAGCTGGGGGGCACCTGCCTTCGGGGTGTGCAGCTCTGAATTCACCCAGAGAAGAAAGGTCATTTTTCAAATCCAAGGAAAACTTGATGCAGCAATTTTTTGGGTGATTTTATCGGGACTTAACAGTCGCATACTCTGGGAATCCTCAGATTGATAACAAGTAGTCTTTATTAACTACTCTTGCTAAACTGACTGTGCCTAATGGTGAGGGGGTTTCACAAGTTCCTGGGGGTTTGGGATGGTCCTTTCTGCTGCTGGAAGAGCATGGGGTTGTGACAGGCAACTTTGGGCACACAGGGGAGTCCAGCCTGATTTCACTCTGTGTTATCAGGGCTGATGCACCTTGACCACCACATTCGGACTTTTCCAGCCTTTGTCAGAGTGTGCTGTGGGGAATGACAGACTGTGGGGAATGACAGACTGCACTGAGCTGAACAGCTGGAGGCTTTCCTTCCCCTCCTGCAAGCCAGCTCTACCTGAGGGCCAGCAGAGCCCTATGAATATTCAGAGCACAGCTCCCAGCCTCAGGCTGCTTCTTTATTTTCCAGAGAGAAAACCCCCAGTATTTGCAGAGCCTCTTTCCTAATATTTTACCTGACCAGCTTAATTGTTTTTCTTCCCAGCCCTTGATCGAGCCTGTTCCTGCAGCTACTGCTCAGGAGTTCCTTGCACAGGTACTGATGTGTGTTCTGTTGGGCTACCCAGTGCGGTGCCAAGCCCTGAGCCAGGCAGTGCCTGGCAGGTTGGCGAGGGCTGGGGCACAGCCAGGGAGTCCAGCTGAGCTCAGGACCGCTGGTTATATTTTAACACTGTCCAAATACCCACTCTGGCTGGAGGATGGGGAGGTGTTCCTTGGCATGCCAGCATCCGGAGCAGCAGCGTCATCGCCCGGCGCTGCATCTCTGTCACACCTCTTCAAACACAGGGCTTGGCCAGAAACTCTCCCAAAGAAAAGGCTGGGAGAGAGCAGGACAGCCCCTGGGACAGTGGGGATTTGAGAGACCAGGTCTCTTCCTGAGGGCTTCCCCTGCCACTCCTGTCACCCCCCTGTCACGGGGTCAGCTGCTCCCCGGGGCTGATGCAGGGCAGCTCTCGGGGTCTGGCCTTGCCTCAGTCCTTCTCCGGAGCCACACTAAACATATTTTCCCCTCTTTCTGGTTTGCTCCAGGTGACGTTGCTAGCAATTTTTTGTAACAGAGCTTTACAGTTTGGAGGTTGAAAAATGTCACAGAAAATTTGTGACACTTTTAGAGACATTTCCTCACTTTCCGGGGGGGGGGCTGCTGGCCAGGCTCCAGCACACTAACTGTGATTAAAGAGGGGAAACCCAACCCCCAAAATCAGTCCCCAGGGAGGTCCCAGTGATTTTGGAAGCCACATCAGCTTCAGCCTGGGGGACAGTGTTTGTCCCCCTCAGCATGCTGGGGCACACCAGAAACAAAAAAAAGACTTTTGATTGTTTTAGTACAAACAAACCGAAAAACTTACAAAATATCTTACTCTTTGAGACTTATTTTCCCCCCAAAAGGACAACATTTAGACAAATCAAATCCTTTTGTTTACACTGAAACTGGAAAGGGCAGCTCCTGCTTGGGTTAGAATAGACCAACATTTACTTGACTATCAGGCAAAATATTCAAACCATAAAAGTTCAATAAATGGCTGTCCCAGTGTTGTCCCAATCCTTGGTGTGCCAGTCCAGCCAGGATGGAGGCAGAGCCTGGCCCTTCCTGCTGGCTGTGTTTGACATTCCAGCCCACAATACTGGGACACACACATTGGTTTAGGACAAGAAGTAAAGCTACTCTTTAAGAGGAACCTTTTTTTGTGATTGGGATTGGGGAAATCAAGTCAGTGTCAAAAGCCTTTTCCCACTGGAAGGAGTACGATGGAGCTCAATTATGGATTGGTTTACGTTCCTTTTCCAGAATCCCATCCTTTTTTCTTCCATACACCTGGGCACTCAGAATGTGACTGATCTCTCTGAGGCTGTAGCCTGCTCTTCAGTCTTCAAGAGAAAATCTTCCTTGCATTTTATATCATTTTTTCCCTTGGTCTGGCTTTAAACATTCTGACAAGGCACGGGGTTGAGGTTTGGATGGCTGCTGGATGTGGCATCCCACTCAAGAGTCCCTTGTGTGACTTTACACCCAGCTTTGAACGAGCAGGAAAGTGCACTTGGGTTAAACTCTCCTGCTTAGCCAACTACAGGGGTTATTTGAACATTATCCATTGCGACTTCTACAGAAGGTTCTTCACTTCCCAGGCAGACAAAACTGGTGCCCTTCACCTCATCTTTATCAGAGTCATGGAATGGTTTGGGTTGGATGGGACCTTGGAGATGATTCCAAACTCTTGCCATGGGCAGGGATACTCACTTACTTTATTACTGCTCCCTGCAGTGCACAGACATGCAAGAACATCAGCCAGGTATTCCTGGAGGGAAGCACTGTGGGATGAGCCCTGGGCCTTGGGGCTGCTGGGGATCCTCACCTGCATCAGCTCCTAAAGTCAGGCAACAAGCCACAAACCCCTCTTTGTGGAGAGGTTTACTTATTTGGTGACGTAGCTGAATAAGGGGAGTTAAAAAGTAACTAAAAGCTCAAATTAGATTATATAGCCATAATTAACCTG
>NW_020957382.1:32403-33441 GCF_003031625.1 Empidonax traillii | reverse complement strand
CAGCGGAGAGGGAGGATCTCTGCATTCCCTTTTTAAAGCCATTCCCAGTGCTCCTGGTTAATGCAGGCACTCTGGAATTACAGGGCATGGGATCAATACAACTCATCACCATAACCCCTGGCTCCACTCTGCCTCCTCCCCAAAACACTGGGCTGTTTATAAACCCACAGGAAAACAAAAAAAAAACAAACAAAAAAACCTTTACAGGCCACCAGTGGGACAGGACACCTCAAAAATCACTTCGGGCTTCAAAGCCAGAGTTGAAGGGTCCAAAATTATGGACCCAAAACTCCTGAAAAGCTTCATCATGTCAAATAACCAAGTTAAAAACACCCCTGATTTAACAGTTTTTGCAAGCACAGCTGGTTTGTGGGTTTTTTTCTGCTTTAAATAAACCACAAGTATTCTATTTTATTTTATTTTTTTTAGAAGTGTGGAGTACATTTTTAACCGCAAATATCAGAAATGTAAAAAAAAAAAAAAAAATTAAAAAAGGAGAAAAACTCAGCAAAAAACCCAACCACCCAAGAGCCACGTGCCTTGAGAGGGATCCTGAGCCAGGGAGAAATGAACTTAAACCCCATTACTTTCAGGGCCAGGACTGGAAAGACAAAGAGCTGCTGAACATTTGGGGTGGAAACCTGTGGCACTTTGATCTGCAGCGGGACAGAAAAAAGCCAAATGGCACCTTCAGATGAGAATCCTTCCTGATAAATCAAAGCAGGGCAGGGCACTCCACGCCTTGAAAGTGTTTGGGAGGCTCAGAGGGCGAGAAAGAAATAAAAATTAGAATTTTCTACACCTCTCCCCCACCATCTCAGATTTATTTTTTTTTCCCAAAAGCATGATCTTTTTGGCCCAAAATTGCTTAAAATTATAGTGATAATTCAACCTCGGGGCACCTTGGATTTTGTGTTTTCAGAACCCTTTTTTTTACCCAGCTGTGGGAGCTCCAAGTTGTCCCTTTGTGATGATCACGTGAAGACCTTCAAAAGCCAAGAAAAAAAAAAAAAAACACTATAAATCAAAGCACAGTTT
>NW_020957382.1:28733-30448 GCF_003031625.1 Empidonax traillii | reverse complement strand
TCTTCAAAAAATACCCCCAAAAATAAAATCCCTGCGCTGGGGGAATTCCCACGGAAATATTAGTGCAGCACTGGAATTGCTAAACTGTCACCCACGTGCCTTAGTTTTGCACAGAACCAGCCCAAATTACATTTTATTGTTAAAAATCCTCTTTTCTTAACGTGTTATTAGTCTGAGTCACATTCACTCTGTTTTTATTCCACTCAACTTGGATTTCCAAAGGAAAAACTACATTAAAAAAATAAAAAAATCAAGAATTGATAAAATATCTCTATTTTTAAATCTTTATTTTACCTGAATACAGGGGGGTTCTATTTTGCTTATTAGCACATCTATCAGCTTGAAAATAAATTTCCCTGAGCAAAAAAAGAAATAAAAACTAATAGGGAAAATTTAAAAAAAAAAAAAAAATTTAAAAATCTCTATTTGCTTTCTGAAAAATTTTTCTCTCAAAGCTTGTCAGTTTATTCCCCCTTTAAACCCTTCTCTGAGTTAATATATTGACAAAGAATTCCAGAAAGGAAAGCGGGAATGTCGCTGCACTGCAGGGAATTGCCACATGGGGGATCCCAAAGTGAATAGACTTACAGAGGAAGTCAGGGGGAAAAAAATCCCTGACACGGAAAAGGTGGAAAATGCAGGTTTTTACTTTTCAAAATGACAAGTCAAACCAGATGTATTTACACAGAATATCCCTGTATTGTTCACTAACCAGCTTTAAAAAAATATCCTCTTTTTCACCTCCTCTGAAGCCAGATTTATACTGGTATGTCTTGCTTCCAGCAGCACAAAATCCTAAAAATCAATGATTTTACTTCTTTTCAGTCCCTGAATATTTTCTATTTTGTAAAAAAGGACCACTCGAAAATAAATTGCCCATCTGTAAATACATCCCCCCTAAGAAATGTGTCATGGCCATTAGCATAACATGCCAAATCTCTCTCTCATACCTAATATTTTCAATATTATTTCAAGAACCCACAGTTATTCACACCTAGAAATAAGTCTGAGCTCTAAAGTAAAATACATTTCATTCTGTAAGTGAATTAAATTTGGCTGCTCTCAAAGAGGAAAACACCATCTAATACATGAAAGGCAATGTTCAAAAACATGAACTGTCCGAGGTAAGCGATAGAAAATACAGATAAAACATCCCTTTTTTCATCTTTATATGTCAGTGCCCATTTGTTTTATTATATTTATCAATTTGGAAGTAGATCTTTCTGAAGACCATCCCCTGATTAAAAATGTACTTCTCCAAGTGGTGTTTCAAACAGGATTTTAGATCAAACCCTCAGAATAACCCAGTTAGAGAATCCAAGATCAGAGTCCAACCATTCCCAGCACTGTCAAGGCCACCGCTGCCCCACGTCCCCAAGTGCCACATCCACAGGGATTTGAAATCCCTCCAGGGATGGATGGGGACTCCAACACTGCCCTGGGCTGGACAACCCTTTCCATGGAGAAATTCCTGCTGATGTCCAACCTGATCCTCTATTGGCACAGTTTGAGGCCGTTCCCTCTCATCCTGTCCCTGTTCCCTGGGAGCAGAGCCCGACCCCCCCCGGCTCCCCCCTCCTGGCAGGGACTTGCAGAGCCAGAAGGTCCCCCCTGAGCCTCCTTTTCTCCAGGATGAGCCCCCCCAGCTCCCTCAGGAGTTCTCCACACCCTTCCCAGCTCCCTTCCCTGCCCTGCACACGCTCCAGCCCCTCCAT
>NW_020957382.1:23732-28427 GCF_003031625.1 Empidonax traillii | reverse complement strand
CCCTGAGCCTCCTTTTCTCCAGGATGAGCCCCCCCAGCTCCCTCAGGAGTTCTCCACACCCTTCCCAGCTCCCTTCCCTGCCCTGCACACGCTCCAGCCCCTCCATGGCTCTCCTGGCTGAGGGGCCAGAACTGCCCCCAGGATTCCAGGGGGGCCTCCCCAGCTCCCAGCACAGGGAACAATCCCTGCCCTGCTCCTGCTGGACACACTCTTTGGGATACAATCCAGGTGCCATTGGCCTCACCAGCACCCCCAGGGCTTTTTCCAGCTCTCCAGCCCCTCTGGCCCATCCTGGAGCTGCAGGGGGTTGTTGTGACCCAAGGGCAGGACCCCCCCTTGACCTTGGGGAACCTTATCCCGTTGGGATCAATCAGCCCATGGATCCAGCCTCCCAGGTCCCTCTGCAGAACCCTCCTGCCCCTCCAGCACATCCAACACTCCCACCCAACACGGTGTCACCTGCAAACTGCCTGAGGGTGCCCCCCACGCCCTCACCCAGCTCATCAATAAAGACATGAAACAGGACTGGCCTCAGCACTGAGCCCTGGGGACACCACTGGGGACACCACTGGGGACACCACTGGGGACACCACTGGTGAGTGGCCAGCAATGGACACAGCTCCATCCCTGTCACTCTCTGGGCTCAGCCACCCACACAGGTCTTACCCAGCCAAGGGTGAACCTGGCCAAGCCATGAATGAACAGCTCAAAGTTCCACCTGACCCCTCTCAGACATTTCTGTGGCTTCCAGACATCAACAAACATGGCAAAAATGTGTCCTGTTTTAAACAGACTTTTCTCCTGAGGGTGAGGTTTCCAAGGAAAAGAGATCTGGCTCAGAGACCAACTGCATTTCTCCTGAAGTGTTTGGTGGTCACCAGGACAAAGGTCTCGAGGTCACCAAGAAGATCATGAAGTCCAAGACAGGACAGAAGGGCTGGGAGAAGGACAGGGGGCCACCACTTGTGGTCTTTACCAAAAAATCTGTCACCCCCAGGATGGACAAAGGAGGGAAACGCCACTGAGACAGGTGACCAAAGAGGCACCACAGAAAAAAAAAACCCCACAGTCTATTCAAAAACCTATTATTATGCCTTTCACCACCACCAACAACAAAAAAATGCTTGTGTTGAGTAACTAAAAATTAATTATTATTATGTTTTGAACAGTTCAAGCCAGAGCAGGGTGTTTTTGAGGGCATTTCACTTTCCAGGCCCTCTGATGCGGCCTCAGCTCCCACTTCACCCCCTGTCAGGTGCTGCTCTGGTCATTCCCAAGAACTCCACCTTTAAGGATTTCGGGGCTGCACGAGGACTCTGCTCAGTATTTTGTCCTTCCACACAAAGCTGGCCCCAAATAAATTCTGGCTGCTCAACCAGATCAGATCTAACATAAAAATATGGGCTGTATTAGAGTAAAAAGCAACAGGCTGACAATTCCTACTCCAGATACAGTCAAAGCCTTGATTAGAAGTCATTAAAGCCCCACACAAAGGTGAGACCAGAATGGATGTCAATTCAATGCCCCCTGTTCTGAAAGCCTTGCCTAAAGTCAGGCTGCTGATCCATTTTAGGCTGAGCTTATGCTGGTCTCACTCCTTCTGTTCTGTCTGGCACTCAGTCACAGTACACTGAATTTCAACAATACAAGGACTGTATTTTTCCCATTTAACAGCGAAATTTCACTTGAATCTTCACACCATAAATTGCTGCTGTGTCCTACCACAAGGAAAAAAAAAAAAATTATTTCTGTGAATAGCGTGAGATAATGTACTTAATTATATATTTAACTCGTAAAAGCCCTTTGAGAGCCCTGGAGATAGAATCCATTCTATGGAAACTCTCTTTATTAATAAAAGTGCTTATACCAATTACTTTGAACTTCTACAGACAGTGCCTGATTTCAAACTATTTTAATCAATCCTCACAAAATCTCTTGGCAGTGCCTGGCAGGAGAACACAGAGGAAGAAGGGGAGCTGTGGTGGTTCACTGGAGCTACCCATTCTTTATGTTTATTATTCATCCTCACTCTGTTCTTTAATTAACCCCACAAAATCAAACCACCCTGCTTTTCCAGCCTCCTGCAAGTCCCCCTTTATTAAAAAAAGTGATTACACCACAAAGTAACTAATCATTTGGAGGGATTTAAATTAATTTGGGTCCAATGAGATATTCAACATCATCTTCCAGTGCAGCTGCTCCCCCCTGGAAAGGTTACTGATCCCACTGACGCGCTCCCAGGGTTGTCCATGTGAATCCATTCAACTATTCCAGCCAAGAGACGCTTCCCAAAGAAAATTAGGGAAGCATTTGCATGAATGGCTGCTTGGCCAGTTGGTGAGGGACACTCACTTCTTGCACACTCACTGAGGAGCTGCTGAAGCCTTTCCTTTCCTCCACTGATATCCCTGGATCTGGATGAAGATGCTCGTCAAAGAGATGAGAGTGTGGCCCGACAGCCAAGGACAGGGATGAGACAATGATGGACCTTCCATTCCAGCCCCTGCCCTGGGATCTTCTGGGCAATGGGATGTGACTTCCTATGGAAACAGGCTGGGAGAGCTGGGAATGTTTCCCTGGAGAAGAGAAGGTTCCAGAGAGACCTGAGAGCCCCTGGCAGGGCCTAAAGGGGCTCCAGGAGAGCTGGAGAGGGACTGGGGACAAGGGATGGAGGGACAGGACACAGGGAATGGCTTCCCACTGCCATTTAGATGGGAGATTGGGAAGGAATTGCTGGCTGGGAGAGTGGGGAGGGGCTGGACTGGATTTCCCAGAGAAGCTGTGGCTGCCCCTGGATCCCTGGGAGTGTCCAAGGCCAGGTTGGAGCAACCTGGGATAGTGGGAGGTGTCCCTGCTCATGGCAGGGGGTGGAACTGGACGATATTTCATGTCCCTTCCAACCCAAACCTTTGTGTGACTCATATTTATGGAACGATTTTACACAAGAAATTCCAAATGCCTTGAAAAGCCATGAAGTCATTTCTTCAGCAGGATTTTAATTATTACTTGTGGTAAAAAAAACAAGCAAAGCTTTATTTTGCGAGCCCTGAGTTTCTCTTCTGCTGAGATAAAGTGAACCACGGCACAGAAGTGCAGGTTCCTGGGACTCCTGTATTCCAGTTTCAGAGCAAAACCCATGGAAAACAACCTTACACCACCCCAGTTTCTCTCCACCTGCCAGTTCATGTCAAGCCTGGGCTGGTCCATTCTCAGGACGGTGCTTTAAGTGGAATCATCATCAACTGCTCACCCTGCAATTAAACCACCAAGGCCAGAGCTGTGACTGTCACCCTTCTGAAATCCAATAATCCCTGGAATTCCCAACACCACTGACCAGATTCCCGTCCCCCTCACGTGGTTTCACCCAAACCACGCTGCCTGCTGTTTCACTGACTGTTTTACTGACTACCCACTATAAACGTCCAGCCTCTCCTCAGATCCATTTCTTAATCACAGACATGGGGTGTCAAATTTTAGCTGATGTGTTTATTCATCCCCAGCCAGACTGTCATTAGCATACACAAAAAAAAACCACCCCCAAAAAAACCCACGTGAAGTCAAATCAAACTTGAAAGACTGGCCAATTGTTTTCTTCCCATTTTTTAAACCCAAGGCTGCATTAGCTAAATTTCATGATTTCCCTAAGTGCCTTTAAAATTACAAGCAATTTAGCCCCCTGATTCACTTCCCTGCAGGCTCTGACTCCGTGCAATTTTTCCCCCCCCTCCCCATCCTCCCCCCCCCCCCCATCTCAATTATATCTTAATATTATGGGGGCTGAAATGCATTAAATAAATCATATTTCACAGCAAAGCAATAACACTTACATGCATTTTCAGAAGAAATTGTCCTGCGTTATAAATGTATTTATAATGTCATTACCTTATTTTCCACATCGACTGGGAATCTCAGGAAGGAACAACCGCTCCCAGCCACGGATGGGAGCTTTCAGGGAACCTTCTGTTTATTGTGCTGCTGCTAATTAAGCCGGTTTAGTTAATACAACACAACGTTTACAAACGGTAATTTACCCCATGTATAAACCCGCTCCCGTAATTAGCGAAACGCTGGTATTGATTAAGATTTAATATGGCTGGGGCTGGTTCCCTGCAAGGAGCTGCACAGGGGGGGGATCTCCTGGCAGAAAACCAGGGGGTTTATTATCTCCACAAAGTCTTTCCCTGCCATATTTCACCCCGTCCTGCACAGGTTTGACAGGAGCAGGTAAGAGGGAACAGGAATTTAAGGTGTAATTTACACAGTTCTCTCCCCCAGACCAAGAGGGGTTGATTGTTCCTTCGTTGCAAAAGGAATTTAAGGGGGTATTTCTATCGCTGAGACCCGCCAAAGCCTGTTCAAAAGTATTCTGAGGGACACACACACACACAGAATTTATGCCACCAGTTCAAATTCAACATAATTACTGATAATTATTAATTAATGTAAACTAGAGACAAGTATCAATTGTTCTATCTGCAGCAGCAGTGAAGTGATGGGCACTGAACACACCCAAGGAACGTGCTCGGAAGCCCCAAAAACTGCACAAAATAAACATAATGTCTGACTGTTGACCAAATTACCAACAATCCTGAAAATCTGAGTCAAACCCAACTTCTAAAATTGCCCTGTTTTATAAATGCCATCATCCAGTCCTCACAGTTTGGGGTTTTTAGCTCTTTTTTTTTTTTTTTTTTT
>NW_020957382.1:21055-23193 GCF_003031625.1 Empidonax traillii | reverse complement strand
AAAATAGCAAGTTTTCACTGTCAAAGCAAAGAGCACAAAACAATCTAAAAACCTCCCTGTAAGTTTGAGAACACTACCTAAAAGTTCAGTACGAACTGCAAAAATCTTGAATATTCTGTCTGGGAATACAGACAACCTCACAATACTACCTGAGGTGTTTGGACACTTTTGGAAATGATAGAAATAATCCATATAAAATTATTATATAAAGTAAAATAACTATCTATATATACACTGCATTTATTCCCTGCTCTGGTGGGTAGCAGGAATAAGATGATCTTCAAGGTCCCCTCCCAACCCAAACTACTCTAAAATACGTTTTCAATCCACTCCCAGATTATTTGTGGAGCTCAGAGCCTCTCAAGGACTCACTTTCAGATGCATCCTCACAATTTAACCCCGTTCCACCCGTGGGGGAACAGCGAGGAACGAGGTTTGTGTTCCAGACAAAGTCAGGGAAACGATTATGTTCATTAAAATGCTCCTAAAATGTCGAGTTTATCATCTCTGCTACAGAACAGAGCAAGCTGAGCATAAATTATTTATGATGTGTAACAGTTTAATGGAGTATAAAATAGCTTTTTTTTTTTTTTTACAAGTCCTGATTTTTTTTGTTGTTGTTGTCAGCTCCACACTCGGAGATGTTCCCGACCCACTTACAACTGTGACATGCAACGATGTTTAAAATCGTTCTGTATCGACTCTGACTTAAAGGAATTACTTATCCAACCTCTTTATTACCCTCTTAAAGTGCTATCACAGCGCCCCTGCTGAGAACAACGCTGTGGAACGGCTGGAAATTCCAGTAAATCACGGGGACTGCTGTCAGCTCCTCCCGAAATTTAGGGAAGGTTTCCTACGAGAACCTGCACTAAAACCACGGCTGCACTCTCAAAATCGACTCTCATTTCCCCCTGTGGCCACAGTCACTCACTCCAGAATCCTGCAGGACGTGCTCCACTCTCAGGGAATGTGCGAATGAGCGGAAGATTGGGATCATCCCCGGGAACAAAAGGGATTTTGGGACCAAACAGTTAAAACCTTAAATCAGCAGGAAGGAAAAAGGGGAGCCAGTGCACAACCAGTCACTCCCACCAATGCTTCAGGCATGATTAGGAAGAATAAATGTGCTCTGATATAAAATCATGGAATGGTTTGGGCTGGAAAGAACCTCTGAAGATCATCCAGTTCCGACCCTGACAGCTCCCACCAGCCCAGGTTGATCCAAGCCCCGTCCAACCTGGCCTTGGACAATTCCAGGGATCCAGGGGCAGCCACAGCTCCTCTGGCCAACCTGGGCCAGGGCCTCCCCACCCTCATCATATAAAATATCCTCCTTTTATCCCATCTAAATCCATCCTCTTTCAGTTTAAAACCACTGCTCCCTGTCCTGCCACTACAGGATGTTTCTGGTTTATCATCAGCAGATTTTATACAACAGATGTAGGTGTCATTCTAACATTTATATCTTTTAGGGTTTTTTTAATTTTCTCTTTTTACTCATACATTTTATTTACCTTCCCTTTTGATCTCATATTTTTTATCTTTTATACCTTTATTTGAGTAAATTGTCCACACACTGAGACACCCACATTTCAGCCAGGACCCCTCAAGCCTTTCTGATCCACAGAGACACGGACACTGCCACGGGATGATCCACTTCCCAAACTGGAACAGGTCAGAACCACATCCTAAAAGCACCTATTTCTCATAAATATCAAAGAGACCTGAGGGTGGAAAGTTCTGGAACAGCTGATTGCACCTGGAACTGCCAGAAAACGCAGGCAGGGAAAATGTTCCTGTGTTGCCAGTGGCTGTTCAGGGATAACTTGGATAAAAGCTTCCAGCAAGGCCACTACACAATAGAGGATTTAAATATCAGACTGAAAATTCCTCTAAATAGAGACATTCATGCTCTGCATAAATAGCCAAATTCGAAATCAAACCCAAAGAATAAAGCTGATTTCGTGAGTAATTGTGAACAAATCCCCCTCTTTCCCCCACCAATTTATGGTCAGATTTGCACTGAAAACTCCTGGGAAGGGAAGGAGGTGTCTCCTCATTGTTCCACCAGCACAAAAAGCCTCGTGTCATCCACTCCACAAAACAAAATTCCATTTGTTTTCCACTCCACAGAT
>NW_020957382.1:16604-20629 GCF_003031625.1 Empidonax traillii | reverse complement strand
CTGATTTCGTGAGTAATTGTGAACAAATCCCCCTCTTTCCCCCACCAATTTATGGTCAGATTTGCACTGAAAACTCCTGGGAAGGGAAGGAGGTGTCTCCTCATTGTTCCACCAGCACAAAAAGCCTCGTGTCATCCACTCCACAAAACAAAATTCCATTTGTTTTCCACTCCACAGATCCTCAAGCTCCAGTGGCAGAAGCGAGAGAGAGAGAAAGATGCTACAGCTCTTCATCTCCACTTTTTCTGAGGGCCTGAGCCAAAAAAAAAAAAAAAAAAAAAGGAGAGAAAACCCTTCACTGATAATAAAAAGAGTTTCCTTTTGTTCTGCTGAGGAGTTTGAGCATCCAAGGAATGTGGTGTCTGCCAGGAGAGAGGAGCCCATCGCATCAGTTTTAGGGCACCTCCTCCTTCTACCTCCAATAAAGTCAAATTAAAATTCATTTATGTCCATAGTAAGTTTCTAGGGGGAAAAAAAACTCTAAGAACATAAAAAAATAGAGCAGAGAGACCTCCACAGTTTCACAGAACACACCAAGTCCTCTTTAAATCTCACTTCTTTATCACCTTTGCCCTTTCTGGGGCCTTGTCAGCACTCCCTGAGTAGATAATTCCAGCTTTTTTCCATCACATCCCACATCCAAGGGAACGCTGCAGCCCTCCAACATTAAAACACACCAACCTGAAACACTGGATTAAAAAAAAAGGTCATTTATGGCGGTCTCAGGTAAGTTTAAACTTCCTATCACAGCCTTACAAAGAGAGCTCAGAGCAGAGACATCAAGACCAACACAAGCAAATTAATTCCTCAATCTGGGTACCCCAACAAAAATCACTAGGCCTAATTTTTTCACAATTCCAAGAATTTTTTCACAATTTCAAGAAAGAAATTCATCATATCCCTCTAAATTAATAACATCCACCCTCAGAACTATTTAACCACTGCTCATAAAAGGCACTGAAAGTCTTCTTGGAATCTGCTTTATCCAATAAATGAAAATTGTCCTATTAATGGGGATGTTGCCCAGCCCTGGCACAGTATCTGTTTGTATCAGGATTCTTCACACTCATCTTCCAGAACTTCTCTTGCTCCTCGAGGCTACAAACCCCTCACCTGTATTTACACCTGATGGATCCTGACCACCAGTTTCCTGCTGGAAGATCAAGTTACTCTCCTAGAAAGGCTTCGTTTTCCCATGAGCCTCCAAAACATCCCCTCATTTTCCTCCAGGTCAAAGTCTGTCCATCTAAGAACCCAAAAGTGACTTTTAGGACACAGCAAAGCGCGGGAGAACACGACAGGCACTGGTTTTTTTGTGCCGGTAACACCTTCAAGGAACGGTTTTCCCGAGTTCAGGATCCTCTTCCCACGTCGTTACTTTCAAAAGAAACAACCACAAGGTTGGTTTTTGGGTTTGGTTTTGGTTTTTTCTCAGGCAGATAAAAAGTGAGAAGGAAAATTAAAATATTACATAAGTTGCTACAGTGGAAAACAAAAGATCTAGGTAGCCTGATTGGAGAACCTCTTAGAAGAAGCCTCTTTATGAGGTAGAAAAAACCCCCTTTCGTTATCCTTCCTTGCAGGATCCTCTGCCTTCCTTCAGAGCATTAAAAAAAACCAATACAGATCTTCTACAAAAGTGTTTCCTCACACCAAAACATTAAGTACTCGAAGCCATTGCTGAGAGCCTTGATGTCATGACTCGAATATCCGGTATATGTGAATATTTCGGTTGTCTTACCACTAGAAATGACCCGTCATTGCTTCGTGCAGTGATTAACTTCCCTCTGAGAAGATTTCCGAGCAGCCTTTCTGGCTCTAAAGGCAGAAACCACCCAGCAAAAGGCTGGAGAAGTCCCCTCCTTGGGTTATTCACAGCTTAAGGACACATAAGAGGTCACAAAAGAAGGTTGAAAACCAACCTGTGCCCTCCAAAATGAACTCTTCCCAATCTGCTCTCACATTCACGTCCCACGCTCGGCCAAATCCATCCCCCACCCCTGCACCTGAAACTCCTCTTTCACAGTGATGGCTTCCTGCCTTGCTGGATTCTGGATGCCCTGGTGGAGGTGATTTGGGGATGCAACCATTAAGGGTGTGCTAATGAGTCGGAATTGTGGTGGCAGCTGCAGGAACGAGGCACAGCCCCATTAACCATCCATCAGAAACTCCCCTGGACCGCCTCATTTATTTCCCCCTGCACAGCCCAAGGGGGGGAAAGGAAAAAAAAAAAAAAGGGGGAACAGCAAGACTTGCTGCTTCCTCTGAAGCAAAAACTCATAAACCACTTACTTGTCTTAATGTCACGATCCCCACTGTTTATCTGCAGGATAATTAGGAAAATGAGGAGTAATGAATTTGAGTTATTTATTTATTTCGGCCGGGACGTGCTTTGAATTCAGGCATCTATTAAAAAAAAAAAACAAAAACAAAAAACCAAAAGGCACTGCAGCATCTTCCTGCACCAACAGAGGGGTGGGGTCTTCCAGCATCACGAGTTGCTCAAAGTAACGCAACAGGAAATTTTATCACCTTCTTCTGCCAAGGCTTCCCAAAAATTTTTTGTTGGGGAAAACTCTCCCATATCCTTCCCCAGATGAAACTGTGGAAGTTTCTGCTTTTCAGAGTTCATCAGAAAGGCAAGTTTTGTAGGCCACATGGTGGTGTTCAGGAGCAAAAGGCATCTCCTGAAAAAAACACCACACAGCAGCTTTTCTTCCGTTCCCTACACGATTTCTATAAATCAAAGTGTCACTTTCTTTCTTTTTTTTTATTATTATTGGGAGCAACAAATAAGCTTCCCCAAACCCCCAACTTGGGGGGGGAGGAGAGACCAGAACACACAAAAACCAGAAACAACCAAGGCTGTCATCGCCACAATTCCTGGAAGGAGAGGTGGAATTTGCAGCTACAAACTCCCCCCTCCTGCACCGAGGCGACACACTGCAATTAAAGAGCCCTCAGCCTCCAGAGGGGTTGGGCTGTCAAGAGAATAACTTTTATTACCGAAATAAAATGGTGGGTTTTAACATCCCAAATTTATTAACTCTCACGCTTTACGCTCTTCCCTTGGGGGAAAAAAAAAAGGAAAAAAAAAAAAAAAAGCAGGAGGCAAACGGGTTTTCCCTCCAGGCACACAAACCTACCACAGAACAGATCACACAGGAAATACAGAGAGAAACAAAAAACATTCTTAGGATTCATATAAAAAACCCCCACAAACTTCACATGACATCCCATTCCACTCCCTGACAAACTCTGTTTATTTGGATTTGTGTGCACCTGCTTTAGAAACCTTGGCACCTGCAGCTACAACACTTGAGCATCCCCATAAATCCCAGACATCCAGTGGGAGGACCCTGATAGGAAAAGACTTTAAAAACCCCTTTAAATTGCATCAAAAAATGTAAAATGACATTTAAAAGAGTCTCTCCCCTCAGGCTCTTCTCCAGGCTGGACAGACCGAGTGACCTCAGCCACTCCTGAAAACATCAGTCAAATAAATCTCCTAATTCCCATGCCCTCTGTCCCCCAAACAACCTTTCCTCTCTCCTCAGTCTTCTAATTCATCCCAAAATAAGGATGGTAAAAGAACACTCGGAAGGAGGGGCACGAGAAATACATCCCCAGCCAAAATGAACTCGATGTGAGAGCAAAGAACCATTGAATTACCCAAATATTGAACGAAAGTCAGAGGAAGAGCCTCAAGCCCCAGTAAATTGTTTTGTTGGAATGGAGGAGCCTTTTTTGTGCTTTGAGTCAAATGAACGTGTTTTAGTCCCTTGCCTGGATGTGTACCATGTCCTGTCCAAGGACAAGCCTTGACAAGGCTTTGATTTGGTGTCAAATGGTTTTTTGGCGTCACAAAACCAGCAGGACATCCAGGAATAACCAAAAAAGGGAGCCTGGATTGGGATGTTTTCCAGGCCAGCACCGTGCTCAAAACTCCAGGAGAACCTCACTAAAAACATCCCTTTCAGGGTGTCCTGAGAGGGCAGAAACAAAACTCCTCCCTGGAAGAGGGG
>NW_020957382.1:11837-16292 GCF_003031625.1 Empidonax traillii | reverse complement strand
TTTTTTTTCCCCTGCATGACAAGGAAGGATGATATTCATTTGGGAAGACAGCCCGGCAATTTTGTTCCCATTCAATAAAAAAAAAAAAAAAAAGGGAGTAGCACGAACAAATTGGTTAATGAATGGGGGAGGAGAGAGCAGGGGGATTATGCAGTGGAATCCATAAAAAATGAACTCCATTTGAATTCCACCCAAAAGAACAAATTGATGGGAGCAGCAGGCTTTGTAAAGCACTGCGATCTTCATCTGGGCTCTGAGCTAACACAGCGATTAATTCTGCTTCTGTCAAACATCTCGGGGTTTGCTGGGGAGGAATTAAATAAAAATAACAGGCTTTAAATGCTGCCTGACTATCACAGCAGCACGTCCCTCTCACCCTTCAGAAAGGGATCTTAGAAGAGTAGAAACGCTCGTTTTGTGTACTTCGCTCGCCTTCCAAATTTCCTCTCCCCTGCGTTGTTTTTTTTTTTTCCTGTCTGCCAAACTTTGACATAGAAAGGGGGGGTGGGGAAAAAAAAACAAAACAAAAAAAAAGGCAATTAATTGTTACATACAAAAATGATCCCCCCAAAAATAAAATAAAAAAAATAAAAACCAACTGTAACGTGTTGCCAAGTGAAAAAACATGAAGGAAGGAGGAAATCATTTCTGTCGTTGCACTGAAACAAATATTTTAAATGTCAGAATGGACGTTTTGTGAAGAGAGACGGGGGGGGGGGGGAATAAATTGGCAGCTTCTCCTGCTTCACAGGCAGTTTCAGAGAGGAAATAGAACATTGGTTTAACCTCCAGCACCAAAAGTGCCATCACCCAAAGGCCACCTGAGATTATTTTTACTGTTTAACTCCATCGAGATGGGGGGAAATCCTTCACTCATCAATAAAGCCATTTTAGGTGGCAACTCTTTGCCTTTTCTCCAAGGCAAATGTGTATTTGTCCAGGTGAGAAAATCACTCACAGCTCCCAAAGATCAAAAAAAATGATTCACAATCTATATATTTGAAGAGCAGCGGTTCCTTGCTCATACAGTAGATTTCACATCTTTTTAAGGCCCCAGGAAAGACAAGAAAGACAAGATTTCTGTCCCAAATACCTCGAATTTCCATCCTTTATTGCTGCAGTGGAAATGCCCAAAAAAGAGAGAGGGACAGTCAGGGTGAGTTGTTTATTTTCCAGGTGTGAACACTGTGGATTTTATCCCAGTTCCTTCTCCAGAAAGCAACCAAACTTTTCTCCCCAAAAACCAAAAACACAACCAAAACTCAGATCACACCCTCAAACATTCCAAAATAACCTCTTCCTACTGGATTCTACGACGGGAATGGCCAAAAGCAAGTGCTTTTTACCCATTTCCAAGATGTCAAAAGATTATTTGATGCAACAAAACTGCAAAAATAACCACGTGCACGTACTTAAAAAAAACCCCCAGAATCTCAAATTTTAAAGAGGTTTCATGAAAAATTCCGCTTCCTAAATTATAAAATTGAACAATGAGAAAGGAAACAACTGTCAGCACATTCAATTTTTGTATCACGTGGTTCCCAAAGCTGAAATCCCACATTCAAACAGGAACCTTTGGAATTTTTTTTTCCCCCCTAAATTGTGAATTCCAGGCCCTGCTCCCGCTCTGCTTCCCCAACAGGCCCTCCCTGCAGGAAGCAACCATGCCTTCGCTTCAAATTATTTCAGAACCATCTAAAAAGATTCATTTTTTTTTTCCTGTTAAAATGATGAATGAGCTAAATGAGGTATGCAATAAATGAAGAAAGAAATGCAGGTTTGCAAACAGGCTCTTACTCCTGAGAACTAAGGCCTCTTAACTCACTCAGTGGTTCTTCCCCCCGGTGTTTTCCAGGGAAGTCATCCTTAAAATAGGGTTGGGAAGGAGCAGGAAGGGCCAGGGAATGATCTGGTTATGGAAAATAGGGATCCTCCTCTTGGCAGAGGGAACGAAGTGAGGACAGGCAGAGGAAGGGCAGCCCAAAAGCCAAGGGCACACCTGGGTTTCACACCTCAAACAGCAGAAAACAGCCAAAAAATCAGATTATCACAGGGAGCTGAGGCGCTAAAAAAGTGTGTTTTAATATAAGGATACTTCTACCAGATCGATTTTGTTTGTTGGGGTTTTTTTGTGTTGTTTTTTTTTGGAACAAGGAATTGATTAATAGAAATCCTGGCGTGGAAAACGATTTGCAGAACCCAAAGATAGCTGAGCCCCACCAGCTCTCTCCCTCTCCAACAGGTGCTGGAACACCCAGGAAAATAGATGTAATTGCATCAGTAAGGACAGGGATTCCTAATGGCAGCAGTAATCAAATTGGAACGTTGTGGTTTACAGGACAATATTTCTGGGCCCCTTCGAAGGGAAATGGGACTCTAATGTCCCCGGCAGCTCAATAAAACCATTTTCTGACAGGCAGGGTCCCTAATGGCAACTCATTTCAGCCCAGACACTGAAGCAAACGTGTTCACAGGAGAGTCCAGGTCGTTAGAGGGAGCTGGAAATACAACAGGTGCTCTGCACTTCGCGTAAATATTAATTTTTTTTTTTTTTTTTTTTTTAGCAAAAATCTCCGCTGCTAAATATGTGAAAGGGCAGGACTCCTGCCTGGGTGAATAAAATAACACAAGCAGCTTTTGGAGCGGTCATAAGGACCAGAACCAAAATTCTTGATGGTTGCACTGAAATAAAAGGTTTGATTTATTCTAAAATTTTTTTGAGGGAGCTGACATCCCACCAGCCCACAACGTGCTGGGCCAGCTTACACAGCACAGAAGGAATTCAGGTACAAAGAGACCATTTAATCCATTTTTTCACTTGTATGAAGAGCTAATTCTAACTTTGGGGATGTTTAACACTCTTAAATGACTTCTAAGCAACAACTGGAGTTGAAATTGTTTAAGAATGGGAAATACGACTCCGACCTAACAATTTTATGTCTACTTACTATAAAGCTGAATTAGCACCCTTTGTACAAGGAAAAGTGAAAATTCTTCCTTTCTAACCATAATTTCTTTTTCCTTTGCACTATTTATAAACAATTCAGCAGCAGCAAGGAATTTATTTTGCTCCTGACATTTCAGGAACACTCTTTTTTTTATTTTTTTATTTTTTTCTCCTCCAGAAAGAGTCTGACAAATCAAATGTGGGCCACAGAAAAACACAAACCTGCAGCAGCGCTCGACCAGAACCACGGAATTACTCCCCGTGCCTGGCAAAGGGCACGGAGAGACACGTTCCTCATGTTACAGATTATTAAATTCAGCTTGGACACAAGAAACAAATACACAGGGAGCATGAGAAATGAAGGCAAAGGAACAAAAACAATCTGACCAGGTACAGGAAAATAAAGGAGGTGACTCGTAGAAAGGATTTGCAACCCAGTGAGGATTACTCAATATTTTCATATTTAGACCAATTGTAAAGAAAAAAAGAAAAAAAAAACCAAAACAGACAAAACCTTCTTGCTGCTTTGTTACCTTCTTCAAAGGATGAACAGCCACAGTGGAAATGACAAATCTGCAGCATTAGTAACAAGAAAAAAGCTCCAAACCCCTCAGTAATTATGCAAATAATAGTCCCCATTATAAATCTTCAGCTCCTCAGGAGCTCGAGGCCACAAACCCCTTCCCTCTCCCCCACAATATTGAGAATATAAAGGCTTAAGGCATTAAACTAAGGCTGCATCTTGGTCAGAATTCCTCTCCATTTTCCTTTGTTAAAATGGCCAAATATTTGTTTACGACACTGAAACTATTCTTCACCCAAAATGTTACCACAGAGGTGAAAGGGCACCGAGAAAGGGCTGGAAAAGATGTCAACAGTGAGGGAAAACTGGCTGGGGTTTCAACTGGCATTTGGAAAAATCACAACAGATTTGGTTCCTACTTGGAAAACAAGAACAGATTTGTACTCACACACCACAGATAAAGCCATTGCTTACTGAGGTGACTGATTGCTAAATCACCAACCAGTAAACCTGAAAACACGTGGATTTTAGTCCAGATTAGCTGCTGACATCAGCAATCCCTTTTATTTTCACAGGAACGCTCACGCGGTATTTTCAGTTTTTCCTTGGAAATGCCAATTGGTTTCCTAATTATGCTCAAGCATCTCTAGATTTTTCAGGCATTATTCCTCAGAGAATAATGACTCTTGTCCCCAGAGCCAACGGAGACTCCACACAGCGAGTTGAGCGCCGCGTACACAAAGTTATAAATCCGTCAGACGTTTGAAACACGTCATGTCAGTTTTCCAAGGGAAAACAGCCCACCATATGTTCCAACTTCCTCGTCAGGACGTTTTCATCCATCTGCTCTAATGGAATACAATCCTCTGACACACAGTTTTCCCTCTGATCCGGATCCAAGGTTGGAAACAACCAGCAAGAGCTCTTAAAACAGGGAGATCCGACTGAAAATAAAGCGACGCGGCGATAAAGAGAAAAGATGGAA
>NW_020957382.1:0-9608 GCF_003031625.1 Empidonax traillii | reverse complement strand
GGACCTGCCAGTGATTAAAGGAGGTGAAACGTATTTTACACACAAAACATCTGAAAAGTCCAGCCACGGGACAAACTCCAAAATTAAAAAACAAAACCAAAAATCAAACCCAAAATAAACAAACAAAAAAAAAACCCAAACAAGAAAAAAACAACCAAACAAACCCACTGAGAATTAGACTTTTACATCGAATTCTTCTTTACACCTGATTAGATGTTTACATCCAATTATTAGCACGTTATTCCCACACTCTCAAGTCTCCTCCTCCTCTTCCTTTGCCCCTGGAATTGTGAACTGGAAAGAAAATCACACGATTTCACGGTCAAATTTTATGCCATTTCAGCCAAAAAGGGATTTTATGTCTTTTGGAAACGCCCCAGACTGCCTTGCACCTTAAAGCAAAAATTTCAAATCTTTTTTTTTTTTTATCAATTCATTCTGATTTGTGTGACCAGGATTGTACCTGCACAACACTGAACTTTCATTTAGGGCGGCTTTTATTCACACACCAAAAAAAAAACAAAAACAACCCCTAAACACCCATCTCAAGCGATTGAAATTCAGCAGAGTTTTCAGCTAAAAATACGCAGGATTTTGAAGTCATTTTCATTTATTTGAGTTACATAATTGGGTGGCCTGTTGGAGCTTAATGGAACAAACAGAGGCAGATCCTCCTGATGGCAAATATTCAACCGCATCAACCTGCAGTAGGTGTTTCCTTGACATTGTAAATTCATTTTCCTGGCATCCAGCACGTGCTGCTGCTGCTGCTGCTGAAGAAAAGGCAAACATCAGCAAAATAAATTGTAAAAAAAATAAAAAGAAAATAAAATAAAGTAAAAAAAAATAAAAGGAAAATAAAATAAAGTAAAATAAATCAATAAAAGGAAAATAAAATAAAGTAAGATAAATTAATAAAAGGAAAATAAAATAAAGTAAGATAAATAAAAGGAAAATAAAATAACTAAAGTAAAATAAAATAAAGTCAGGTCAATAAAGGAAAAAAATAAAAGGAATAGATGCACATCTGCAGTTTGTAAGGGGTTAAACAGCCCAACTTGCCAACACCACTGCTCCAAGAATTGCACAGGAATGGGCTGTTTAAAGTGATATTTTTAATTACAAGATATACAGGACATCTCTCTCTCTCTCTCTGTATATATATATCTTGTAATCAAATATTATAATAGTATATATAAATTATATGTATTTATATATTTTATATAAATATATAAATATTATAAATAAATTTATATGTATATAATGTTAAATATAAGTATATATTCATACATAAATTTTAATTACAAGCTGTATCATATAAAGGCTCAGGATAATGTCCTGTTTGAGCACAGAACTCCACTGACAGCCCATGTTTCGCTGCTCATTTGCACAGAAAAAGTGGTTTTAAAAAAAAAAAAAAAAAGGAAAGAAAAAGGTGCTGAGGCAGCAGAGAAGGCTCCAGGCTCTACATCTTCCTCCACAAGTGACAGTTTGAATAAAACCCTTCTAAATAATAATTACGAAACACCGCTCTGAGGAGTGTTCCGTGGCTGATTTAACCACGTGTGATTTGCAGGGCAGTCACTTCCCCCCAGAGCCGCTGGAAAACACTCATAAAACATCAGGAACCACCCCCAGTTAAGGTCTGGCTCGACACCCGGCACTATTTCATGCTCTCAGCTGCTTTATGGCACAAAAAAAATCACACACAAAAAGGCAACAGCTCCTGCTTCTTTCCTACAGCTCCATCGTTAAGAACTTCAGCGCTGCTGAGTTAGTGCCCTAAGAAAATTTATGTACTTGCACTTTTGGTAAGAGGCCGAGTAAATCCTGATCTGAGGATGTCACAAGATTTGTGTCTCTCAGAGAGGCAAAAGGAGTGTTTTTGTCATCGTGTTTTCATATTGGGGTTCCTCTCTAAGGCAAAATTTGGGGCTGGTTTAGCCCTCAAGTCGCTTCAATCGCCGCGACGGTTGTGGAATGTTCCACCTAAATCACATCCCGTTCAACCTCAACACAAACCCTGCACGATCCTGAAGGAGCAGCTGCACCAACAGGCAGGTGGGAAAGAGTTCTGAAAGGTGCTCCATCAGAAATATGTAAGCCACTTGCTGTTGGATTTAGATTTGTGGAGACGTGGGCGAGAGGCAGAGACCAAACGGGACTAAAACCTCCATTCCAGCCATCCCTGAAGCTCATCTCCATCCAGGACAAAACCACCGCCCCCAGGCAGACAGGAGGGAGCACCCAGCCAGGACACAACACTCATCCAATAGATCTGCTGGAGCATCACAAGCACCATGGGGAAAAAAAAAAACAAAAACAAACCAACAGTAATTTCAGTTGTTTAGGTTTGGAGTCCCCATCCCTGGAGCTGTCCAAGGAAGGCCCTTCATCATCTTGGCAGCCCCTTCCACGGACCTGCTCCAGTCATTCCCTGTCTTTCCTGAGCTGGGGAACAACAACACCACCACGATCATACAAAGCAAAAACAACGGGGAAAATCATTTCTCAATTAAGTCAGGACTTACAATTAATAACTGGCATTATTATCAGGGCCAGCAAGGTAAGTGAAGGCTCCACTCTCCAATTAGTAATTAAAATTCGAAATTTAGAAGTTTAAGAACCAGACCAGAATAGCTTCTCTGATGGGCCAGGAACTCTGCTTGCTTTATCTCAAGAAATCCAAAAACCCACTCTAAGAAAAGATAAAACTTGGGTGAAAACTCGAAGTTTTCATCCTTCGCAGATCCATTTTTTAATTAAGCTCAAGAGAAGAAAACTGTTCTTTTCACCGTGTGGATTTATGAGATGGGATCCTCGCCCTGCACAGCATGACCCCTGTCAGCCACAATAACAAGATGACTTAATTTAATTCTGAAATCCAGAATTCCCTCCTTTGTTTACTTCAAAATACCCATTTCTGTTCTTCTTGAAAAAAGCACCTGCAGGTGTTAATTAAGGAAAAAGCACCTTTTAATTCACAAACAACAGCAACACACTGAGAAAAGCTAAAAAATATCAGGTTTGTGCTTTGATGGCCACTCCATGGTTTACTCTACATTAATCAAGAGTCTGTAAAATCTAAACTTGGCAAACAATAACATACTGAGAGAAAGACAGAGAAAATGGCATTTTCAGCCCTCATTTCCGGACGCTGGGAATTTATTGCGCCATCAAAGCCTACAACATTTTCCTTTTGCTGTTTTTTCCAGGGAAATCATCGCTTGCCAGTTGTTTTGTCTCTATTACAGTCTCCAAGCTGCACAATCTGATGGATCTGCGGCTTTCCAAGATAAACTCACCCACGTCTAAAGCGTGAACCGTGTCGTTTCTCATTACCTCCGAGCCAGCAAAATCCAAATATTTCCCGTTTCAAAGCCCACCAGCAGGAAAACCATCCCGTGCCCAGCGAATTATGGAAAAACCCGAGGAGGTATCAGTTCCATGGCACCCAAAAACTGACTCCAAGTAGAGATAAAACACCAGATGTTTACACTGCAGAGGATTCAACGGGTTGTTGGTTTTTGTTTTTTTTTTTTTGCTTCCTTGGGCACCAGCAAGTCCATTCGTGATTTCTGACAGGCTTGCACGACATTCCCAAAACGTTTGGAACAATCCAGCTGCAACATTAATGAGGGAATAATGTTCTCTGAGCGCAGAGTTTCAATATTTAACGAGCAGCCAGGCTGGACGTGCCGGGGAAAGCCGCGGCTGGAAATCACGGGAGATGCCGAGGGATCGGAAAAGACGTCAGGAAAACAAGTGGAAGCTGCACTGAGGGCTGAGAGGTGCGAAATGGGGATTTCTCCTGCTTGGTTCCAGAGGAAAATGACCTCCAGTTCATCTGACTGGGCAAAAAAATGTAACTCAGGACAAGGGAGGGAGAAACAAAACATCTCAAGGGCCACGCCTTGTCCTTCCCCAAAGTCTCAGACAACTCAAAGAAGTTCTAAACTAGTGCTTAATCCAAAACTGTTCAAACGTGACGTGGGCCCAAATTCCTCCCCACTTTGTGCAGCACCACAAGCACAACCAAAAACCTTTGAGAAATTCATCCCAACAGGCCAAGGGCTCCCATGACTGTGGCAGGGAGAGGGAAGAGACCAACCACCCTTGTGAGAAGGTATTGTTGCACTTCTTATTATTAAACTTAATGAGAACCCCTCACTGGGAGAGCTGGGAATGTTCCCCTGGAGAAGAGGAGGCTCCAGGGAGACCTGAGAGCCCCTGGCAGGGTCTAAAGGGGCTCCAGGAGAGCTGGAGAGGGACTGGGGACAAGGGATGGAGGGACAGGACACAGGGAATGGCTTCCCAGTGCCATTTAGATGGGAGATTGGGAAGGAATTGCTGGCTGGGAGAGTGGGGAGGGGCTGGACTGGATTTCCCAGAGAAGCTGTGGCTGCCCCTGGATCCCTGGGAGTGTCCCAGGCCAGGCTGGAGTAACCTGGGATAGTGGAAGGTGTCCCTGCCCATGGCAGAGGGTGGAACTGGATGATCTTTAACCCAAACCATTCTGTGATTCCATGAACTTTGTTATCCAACCCCAGAAAACGCCGGATAAAATGCAATTTATCCGGCCTAAAACCATTTCCCACCTTGCCCCACGCAACCATTTCTTTCTGCTGCCTGAAATTCCCCTCACTCCAAACTCCAGACCCTCCAACAGGGTCCAGGCACCGCCACTCAGCAGAACACACTCATCCATCTCCCTTTTCCAGCTGCCTTCCAACCTCAGCAAATCATCTGCCAACTAAGAAATCTTCGCTCGAGGCCACGGGATTTCCTGTGCCAGTCCCTGATCAAGAGATCCAAGGCACTGATCTCAAAACTCAGCTACACACTCCAATTAATTGAATTTATCCACATTTATTTATGGACAGCTTGTGAACACCCAGGGCAACGAGGATTCTTGCCAGTGGTTGAGTTGGAGATATTTGGGTTGTGGGGATGTTTTTAGTGTTGGAAGAGGGGGATGAGCGGAAGGGGGGGGCAGGGTTTTTTTTTTTTGAGGGGATTTTATAATTACAGTTCATAAAGCTTTTCAGTTATGTGCATACAGATCAGTATTTACAGACAGAGACAAAGCAGATGAGCAGATCTCTACCTTTATTGCCTGAGGAGAACCCGAGGCAGAACAGCAAAAACTGCTTTCCATAATTTGGATGTGTCATTTAGCCATCCACACAACTCCACCTGAAACTACTCCCCACCTTAATATCTCTCCTCTTGGGATCTGCAAAGGCAGTGGTGGAATTACGACAACATTAATTATCCCTTAAAATGAAGTGACAGTTCCAATGTTGTGGGGGTTTTTTTTATTATTATTATTATTGTTATTTATAAATGTTTCTCTGCTGTGTCTACTCGTCTGCTGCTTCTCAAAACCAAAGAGTTTGAAAGCAAAGGTTTCTTTAAAATTGCCAGGGGGGAGGAATAGTTTTTTTCCTCCTTCCTACCTGAACCTGAAATAGGAAGCAATATTATCTTTGTGGATGCTCTCACCGCCTTCCTCCAGTCATCTTCCCATCTCTCCTAGAAATAATCTGATCAAGATGAAGCTCGGTGCAGGAGCTGGCAGTTCATATGGCAAGTTTTTAAAAACGGGAAGTGAAAAATGATCCCTGGGAAAATGGGGGGGTTTATAAAGGTAGGAGTGAATTTACAGCTCTGCTTTCTTGCAATTTCCACTTCCCGTCTCCGAGATTCATCTCCCCCTGCACCGAGAACTCGGCACTCTGGTTCTAACGGGGAATCAGAGCAGGGACAGAAATCTTGGAGAGCCACTCTGCCACTGCCAAGTGCCTTTTTTCCTTCACTGAAAACACCAGGGAGAGTTTCACAGATTTCTAAGACGCTTTTGATAACTTCCCAACCTCATTTTTTCTGCTTCCTCGGCAGGTGAAAATCCCACACTGAACTTTCCCAGGTTTAACAGCTGGTTGGAAGAGGCATCAGCTGCAACAGGACTCATTTTAGAGTTAAATCTCTCCTCAAACCCCCAATTCCTGCACACTCAAATCTTGGCTTCTCCCCTCACCTGCAGAGGGACAGCCTGACCCTCCCCATTCCCTGTTTTCCTGCGTTATCCCGTCATCCTTCAGCCCTCAGGAATATCGTGGCTGTTGAAGGATAAATCCACTATTAATCTTCTGCACTGTGTGAGATCAGACGAGGGGGGGAAAAAGGGTTTGAGAGGTGGCACAACTGGGAAGGGGGAATGGGAGGAATAAAACCTGGGGAAGCGATGCCAGATCTTCTGCTCCACATTTTCCCATCCCTGAGGCTGAAGTGGCCCTTTGGATACCCAAAAGACACAGGTTTAATTTTTTTTTTTTTAATGTTTTTATAAGACCAGTTATACACAATAAACTTGACTCATGGACCATCCTGAGCTGGAAGGGACTCGTAAAGAGTTGGTTTGTAAATGAAGAGCCCTCAGCAGGGCCTGGCATTTCCTGATTCCCTCCAGAACACACACTCTGATACCTGATCCTACAATTCCAAAAAAGCCTTCCCTGCAGTCCCAGTTACCATTTGAAGTCCTCCCTGCAGCCTCAATTACTGTTTGAAGTCTCCTTTCTACCACCTGTAAAAAGAGGGGTCCAGCTCTGGTGCAACTCTGTCAATTCTTCCCTTTCTAAAGGTGATGATGCCTTGGGTAATTTCCAGTTAATTTATTTAAAATATATATATATATTAAACTCTTATTCCTGACCTATTACAAGCCAAAACAACTACAATCACTGCTACTCCTCCAGAGTATTCCCAGCTTTCTGCCCTGCTGTCAGCAGTAGAGAAATAGGAGTTTTCCAGACTGTTTTCACTCTTAATCCAAACCCTATCAAGTGGCAGAAAATCAAATAACCATTATTTCAAAAAAAAAAAAAAAAAGGAGCGTTTTGTCCCCCATGAGAACAATCCCACAAGCAAAAGCAGGTTTCCCAACTCAACACAGCTGGAAAACCATCCTCATTGAGAAGGAAAATAATCCTTTCAGGAGTTTCCCCACAACTGCACTACCCACGTGAGACTGAGGCACATTAACATGCTCCTCATAACTCCAGCTCACTAAAACACAGAATGAACCTTATAAATAAATCAATCCCTTGATTTTGGTTTTTTCCCCCCCCTCCTCGTTCTCCCATGCCAGGAAACCAGAGTGAACGTGCCATTAAACCAAGAAATCAATGGGAAGTTTTAACCCCCCCTACTTGCACAGAGAGGTCGGGGGCCCCCCTAGTATTGATTTTAACATAGAAATTTTGGGGTGCAGCTTCCCAGAGGTTCCTCCCCAATCCTGCTCTTCCTCCTTCTCCCACTTTACATCCTCTCACGAGCTGCCTTACTCCAGGTTTACTCAGAGCTTGTTACCTGTGCCATGTGCTGCTGTGGCTGGAAATGCAGAAGGTTGGGAGGAGTTTTTAGTGACGGAGAAACCGTCGCGTCGTGTGGAGCCCAGAGCCCGGGGAAGGGCTGGAAATCTGTCTCTGCGTGGCTCAAGGAAAGCATTTCCCAGGTGGTTTGCAAGAGAAAAGTTACCAAAGAGTAACCCGAGAGTTATCAAAAGCCATCCCAGAACCGCAGGATGGTTTGGGTTGGAAGGGACACGAAAGATCATCCGGTTCCAACCCCGCTAGCCCAGGTTGCTCCAGGCACCGTCCAACCTGGCCTTGGACACTCCCAGGGATCCAGGGGCAGCCACAGCTTCTCTGGGAATTCCAGTCCAGCCCCTCCCCACCCTCCCAGCCAGCAATTCCTTCCCAATCTCCCATCTAAATGACAGTGGGAAGCCATTCCCTGTGTCCTGTCCCTCCATCCCTTGTCCCCAGTCCCTCTCCAGCTCTCCTGGAGCCCCTTCAGGCCCTGCAAGGGGCTCTCAGGTCTCCCTGGACCCTTCTCTTCTCCAGGATGAACATTCCCAGCTGTCCCAGCCTGGTTCCAGAGCAGCCCTTGGAGCATCTCCGTGGCCTCCTCTGGAGTTGCTCCAGCAGTTCCACATCTTTGTTGTTCTAAAGGGCTTTTGGGTGACCAAACCAGAAAAGAAGGAGAAGCCACTACAGGGAAGGGATAATAATGAAGATCCCACCAGGGGACCCAGGGGATCCCACAAGAAGACCCAGAAAGCTGGAGAAGGGCTGAATAAGAATAAAAAATAGTAATAATAATAATAATAATAATATTAAAAACTCTGGTAAAGAAACTGTTCCTTTACAGTTTCAGGTGAAGTCACCTGGAGAAGTTCAGGCACGTTCCTCAAATCGAATTAACCCATTCCCGAGCTCTTAATTTTAAATAAATTAATCCTGCAGGGTTGGAACTGTTTACACAGACATATAGAAATATTTAAGAAATATTGAAGATACTTTTATCACCTCAATTCCTTCTTGATAAGATTTTAAGCAAAAACTGCACAATTCTCAGCGCTGGGCCTGATCATCTTCTGCCTTAAAAGACCTGCCAACAGAGTTACTGAAGGGCCACTAAACCAAACCAAAGTCTACTTTTAAGCCTTTCCCTGCCTTAAAACTTCTATTTACAGTGGGAATTTTCCTCTAAGAAATGAATGCTGGAATGACAGGAGATGTGATACAGGAAAATCCAAGTTCAAGGAAGCAGGGAACAGAATTATCTGGGTCTCTTGGGACCTCGTTCTCCCCATAATCAATATTTGCCACGTGCCAGCAGATGAACTTCCACTCAGTTCAGAAATTAGGTGTGGGAGAAGGAAAATGACCTATTTCCCCCTTGTTCTGCGTTAAAACTCACTGACTTCTTGGGAAATTTGGAAAAAAATCAGGAAAAACTGCTGAATATTTGCTGAGCTTGTCCAGAACAAGCAGAGAAAAGGCAAAATTCAAGTTATTCCCAACTGGGCCCCTGAGCTGTGCCGATTTCTCTGCAGAACTTGATGGAACACACACACACACCTTGCTGACCACACTCACTGCCCAGACTCATCACCAACATTACCAAAACGATTCAGAGAGTCCCAGCTGGGAGACAGAAATCCCGAATATTGCCGTATTTTTTATCATTTCTGTCACGGCAAATAACCAGTTTCACAAACTTTCCATCCCTCTCTGCTATGACACTGCAAGGTAAGTCAAGAGCTTCGTGGGACTCCATCAACAATTATCATTTATTCCCTGTCACCACTGTCAAACTCCACTTTTTGTGTCCATCCTCTCATTTTTTTTGTCACCTTGAGCATCATCCTTGGAACTGCAGTTCTGACACGTGAACTGGCCCCACCTGCACTGATGCAGCCGCTGCAAATTGGGCTGCACATTAGTCATGATCAACTTTTCTGAAGGGAAACGCTTTTCAGACGAAACATTTCAGATGTTCAAGAACCAGAGGGAGAAACGGCGCCGAGTAAAAAGGAGGAGCGAACCAGAAATAGCTTTGGCTCCTCAAGGGGGTTTGTGGTCAATATGAAAAAACAAAAAAAAAAATAGGAAAAATAAAGTGGTGGAAGTGGAAAAAGGGCTTCTCTGCACAGCAACTGCTTTCATTCCGTTTCCCCAAGTTAAGTGAATTCCCAGGGATCAGAAAGGGTTGGGCACACAGGAAAAAACACGTGGGAATAGGAGAGAGCAAGGGGT
>NW_020957381.1:31858-33444 GCF_003031625.1 Empidonax traillii | reverse complement strand
ATGGGATGGGATGGGATGGGATGGGATGGGATGGGATGGGATGGGCTTGGAGACAACTTCTCTATTATTGTCAGATACTATGGTGGGCACTATAAAAATCAGGTTAGTCAAATTTCCTTCAGAAATGGCACAGGCATACCTAATGCTTCATTTTCATGGAAGAAATGTGATGAAAGACTTCTTGATGTCACTTTTTTTAATCCAGGGTCCACTGCATCTCACACAAGCACTTTCCAAGGGCTGCCTGTATGCACTTGGAAATGACCCTCTGTCCTGGCATTCCAAAGAGAGGGGCAGAAATAAGCCATCTCATCTCTGATTGAGAATTTGAAATTACAAACTTCAGTTCCTGGTATAAGAACACAGCTCTGCATTTTGAAATTAAAATACACAGTGATTTCTGAGACTTGGTTGTGTCTCACTTCACCACAGAGCAGGAGTCTGCCCCTGAGCTCAAAGATTATATGACAATAGACAAATAAGAGGATTTCAGTCCTTAGCTTCTTGAGAGCCAATCTGGGCCATACTGTCATTCATGGGAGATTTTACAACTTTTCTAGGCTACCTCTATAGTTGTAAAAATCAAATTAACACCTTTTTACACTTAGGCTTCTCAAGTACTGGAATAGGTTGTCCAGACAGATTGTTGAGTATCCACCTCCAAAGATGTTCCAAACTGGACAGAACATGTCCTGAGCAACCTGCTCTAGCTGACCCTTCAGCAGGGCAGGGTAGACTAGATCTCCAGATCTTCAGCTCTCCAACTTGAACTAATCTGCAAATTTTTTTTTTTTGCTTTGTAATTAATTACAACATTCCAATTTCCCATTTTTTTATGAAAGCAGACAGCTGAGAAATAAAAAGTAGTTAAATTATTAACATAACCTAAAGTAAATCACAGGAAATTTGCCATTTCTCATTTGTAAACTAAATGTTCCAAACAATAGAACATATAAGCTAGAATTTCTGACATTTTCAAGAAACTTGGAAAAATATTAAATGCAATCTCATGGCATTCTATGTCAAATAACATGATTGTAAAATCATCTTTGCAGTTGTATAGGGAAATTGCTTTAGGCTATGGGAATTTATTGAAAGGACAGAGATATTTTTTTTACCTATGAAATACAGAGCAAATAGGGATTTTCCTTAATGCACACTTGGAAATAATTACTCATGGATCTCAGAAACTAAAGAATGCTGAGTTTGTTGGCACCTCGCCCACCTTATCTCATAAGAATTTCACGTCAATTTTATTTCAGGTCTATACTGACCACACACACAACTAAGCATGAGTTGGAAGTGTATGAAGGTGAGTCAAGAACACAACCTTCTGGTGGGAACAACCAAACACAAAGGGGGCAGCACTTCAAGGGAAGTGATTATATTCTTCCATTCAGCATAAGAGCTCATCATGTGCTCAGGGCTGGGCTCTCTAGTACAGGAGAGATATCAGCTTACTTCAGTGAGAGCAGTGGAGGGGTACCATGATGGTTGGGTCCTGCAGCATCCAACGTACCAGGGGCAAGGGAGCTACATCCAGTCTGAAGACCAAGGGTGGGGAGCATCTTCTTGCTGTCTTCAGA
>NW_020957381.1:25697-28872 GCF_003031625.1 Empidonax traillii | reverse complement strand
TCCAGCCCTGTGATACACCAGCAATTCTTGATGCAGGAAATCTTGCACAGAGCAAGCACACTACAGTCTCTGGATTTCTTTTAGGGTTAGGGCCAGTGTTCAAACTGATGTTAGACACTGCCATCCATCAGATGCCAGTTTCTGTAGTTGAGAACATCAAAACCCAAAACGTTTTCAATATGAACTTTATTGCAAAGCGAGTAGCTGTCATCCACTTCTCATCCAGGAGCCATAAATTAACCTTACAGCTAAGTAAACTGCTTGATCTGTTTATACCAGTGATTTTAACTCTTTGCCATCCAGTTTGTACTCCCAACTTCTAAGCACCCTCCTGCCTTAATACTGAATGATGTGCTCCTGTATCGATTAGAAATGTTATTAATTGTTGACAAGAACCAACTGGAATCTGAATGTATTACTGGATAATAATGGACCACTATTATGTATGCATTAATAAGAGTCTACTTGCTGGATTTCAGTCTTGCCTGGTTTACAGCCATAATGCAAATCAGCCACTCGAATTGGATTCTGTACAATGCTGAGTGAATTGGCAGCCTGCTTAAGCATCACCTCTACCTTTTCTTCCAATCTTTGGTTTTTTCTCCTTTTCTTCCTGTTACTGTTTCTGCAGCTTCTCCATTTTCAATAACAGTAATAATTCATCTGCCTTCCTCCATTCTATTTCCTCTCTCAAATCTTGTTTCTCTCAACTGTGCTTTTCCCTATCCAAATTCGCCAACAATTGTCTTTCCTTACACTCTGCCGAAGCAAGTAGAATCCTAAGATGATCATTCTCAGTCGTAACTTTATCAACCAAGATTGTGTTTTATCCCATCCCCCTTTCAGAAGCCAATGATGACTTTAATAACTCATTTTCTGGTGAACCTTCTTAAATGTTACTGACCACCATCCCCCAGCTCACTTATGAGGACTTTGGGAGTTGTTTCCCAACTGACGATTAAGGTTAGTCTGTGGGGCCACAGGTCTCTTGGAGCACCGCTGTGGGGTTTTAATTCCCCATCACCCTGTTTATCTTGCCAACAGCAAGGGAATGGCGACTTTCATTTTCCCCAGGATCATACTACCTTCTCAAGAACAGCAGTGGGTAATTTTTCTGTCATTTCCCAAGAAATTCCTTTCTCCAAACCATCTGCCAACAATACATTATATCAGGCACTGGGAGCTGCCTGTTCCCTTTTGGGCAGTCCACTTCCCTACTGCAGTTCCAATCTCCTGATTGCTGTTCTCTGGTTACTAACAGTTCCGCTACGTCCTGAGGACCTCGCTGCCACCGTCCAAGCGTGCTTGGCCCCGGCAGATGAACCTCAGGATTAAAGGGTGGGCTCAGTTCCGCGCACACTGTGTCTCACCTAAAAAATCCAATGCGCAGGCTGGAAGGTGGAAAGACCTTCCCCGGTTCTTCGTTCGCGAAGAGACTGGCCACACTAACAGTTTCAGTGAAACCCATCTCTCTGCAGTAGGTAATTAGGTCCCGAGCTCTCTCTCCCCAAAGTGAGGGTGTTGCCTGGTTCTCTTGTCTAGCTCCTCTTCCTCTCTGCAGGGTTAACTCTTGCCTCAAGCAGTCCTGTAATTGTGCCACATAGTGTTTTATCACATCCAGTAAATCTCTTATCATGGGAGACATCCTGTTTGGATCAGCAACCAGCAACATAGGTGATGGCTGTCCTGGAACAAATCACTCATCAATTGCAAACATATTGCTTTCGGTGCACACTCCATCATATGATGTATAGTTGGGGTCTCAGCTCTAAGCAGATCACCCCTCTCTAATAGATCCAAATCTCCTGCCCAATAGGCAGCCCTCTGAGTCAAAGACCACAGCTCTCTGACCACAGATCACCCACCCCCAGAAACACTCCTGGTCCCTGGAATTCTCAGGCCTCTGCCTCAGACGACATGATTTAATCCCCACCCATCAGGGACACTCTCCGCACATATTCAGTTTCTGATTCCCATAAAACTCTGCTATACTTCTCTTGGAACTTTGAAATCTCAGTTGCTGCATATGGCACCATTTTAGTAGCAGTTTGCTGACCCTGACCATCCTCTATGGTTTCAGTTTTAATTAGGGGTTGTAATATTACTTCCTCATCAACAGATTAAAACAGATTAAAATGCAAATGTAACGTCTCACTTTCTGTCAGGATAATTCTGTTTAGTCATTCATTGGATACAAAAAGGCAGAGTTGTGAGGTAGTATTTCTGGAAGTGGTCCAGATGCTAAATCCTGCAATCCTTCCCATAAGATTTTACTCTCTTATACGCATCTGTGATGGTTTGCACTTGGCTCCCTGACAAATGCCTAACTCCCTAGTAGCAGCCCCTTTCTTTCCCCCTTTCTACCTCCCCCAGGGCAAAGGAAAAAAACTATGCAAATTGAAGAATCTGAAAACCAAGCTAGTTATATAAAAAATATATTTTATGTGTATTACAGTTAAGATGCTATGTACACAGCAAATGGGAATCCAAACACCCTCCAAAGGGATAGGGAAAGGGGAAAAAAGGGACAAAAGGAAACAAAAAGGGACACCAAATAGATATGCGCAATCAAACTCGAGAACTAGTAAAATAACTAGTAAAACAAATCTCACTACGTCCCTTAGAAAGTAGGCTTGGTAGACACAGCCAGCACTCTCTAAGCTTCTACGTGGCAGGCCAGTGGATGCTGCAGGCCTCAGCCTTAGATAAGCGAGACTAATGCAGGGACTCACTGTTCCTGAACTTCGGTGGAAGAGAAGAAGAGCGAAGGCTTCTCCTCCCTTCTTATTTATACCACGATTTACATAAAAATCCTATGGAATACTAGGAACACTGCCCCTTCCTTGGTTACAAACTGGTAACCAGGGAAGGCCGAGATTAAAACTACCACAGCATCCCAAAGCTCCACCTGAAGCATCCTAGTATGATCATGATTGGCAGAAAGCAATGCCTCTGCCTGCAGCCTCTTTTCCTTTTCCCGATCATCCTCAGCAAGAAGTGCCTCTGCCTGTACCTTACTCTCCCCTTCAAGATCACGCTGAGCTGCAAACAGGCCCTCTGCCTGCAGCTTACGCTCCCTTTCATGATCACACTTAGCAGTAAGCAACACTTGCTCCCAAAGCCTGTTCATCTCTCCTCACTTAACTGATCCTGCAATCCTTTCACCAAATCCTGC
>NW_020957381.1:22920-24455 GCF_003031625.1 Empidonax traillii | reverse complement strand
ATGCCCACCTCTTGGCCTTATCCCTGTGCTTGTGCAGTACTGTGTTTGGTTATCTCCGGGAACTAAAACAAGGATGTTTGTTCTAGAAAAGTGCTGCCCTGCCTCTGCATGGCCCCCTTCTGCAGCCACATCTTTTTCTTTCTCACAGCATGTTATTATCAACAATCCTTGGTTACTACTAACAGTCCTCGTCTGTTATTACCAACAATCCCTGCTTGCCTCCACAGCCACCTGGCTATCAGTGTTTGAGACATACACATCAGCCTCATATGTTCTGGGCTTCTGCACAGCTTTCCTTGTCACCATTTCTTTAGCACTGGGAAACACAGTGTGGCACTGTGAGTATCTATTTATGGGGCAGTATGTCCAAACAGTAACTCAATGGAGTCTCACTTTGAAACTTCCAGAAAATGTAATGTAACAACCAGGACAGAGGTTCTGCCTTCATCCAAAAACTACCAGAAAGCTTCACTTACTGGAAGTCCTGTGATCAGTTCTGGCCCTGCCCCAAGAAGCATTTCAGATTTTATTAGAAATTAATATGCATGAACAGGCCAGGGAACAAGGACAAGAAAAGAGACTCTGGGATAAGACTGGTACACACTACCTGCCTGAAGTCCATTCTGAATTGAGAGTTGGTGGAGTCATCTTTCCCATGCCCTAGGTCAGATCCCCAAGCCTCAGAGTAAACCTAAAGGCACCAACCTGTGCCCAGTATATTGGGTACCCTGACTGGTTAGCTTCTGATACCAGGATAGCTCCTAGATTTCGGCAAGTTAGAAGCTACAGGAAATAACTTCCAAGGGCCCATCTCCCACACAGAAACTCAGAACTGACATACCTGTTGCAGAACACCTGTGCATGGAAAAGGAGATCACCAGGATCAAACCTGCCCTAAATGCTGAGCACAGCAGAAGACATAGAACACTGCTCAGAGCCTGGATGGCTGTTTTATGCTTACAGGTGCCAAGCCTGTCTGCTCAGGTTGGGAGAGAAGAAATACCTACAACTTTTCTTTGCAAATACTGGCAGGGAAAAAGAAGGTTGCTTCTTTCAAAGAAAGGCAAGGAGAAGGGCCTGCCTGTGACGTATTAGCTCACTGGCTGGACTCCGCTCCAGCACGGTCACATCTGACCTTAATCATCACATCTCAGCCAGAAACCACTCAAATCACTGTCACTTACCAGTGTCAAGAACATCAGGTTGCAGGGTGTTTTATGGACTTGGAAAGATCCTTTCTATCGTTGCTACTGCACAAAGCTCTGGTGTATCACACCAGTGATATTCTTGTGACTTGGCAATGGCAATTACTAACCCTTGTTTCAAAGTCTTTTAGTCCTTCAGCTCTCATTCCCCTGTTTTGTAAACCTGTTTACCGAGAGAGCAAACACGGTACATCACCACTGTCTGCGTTTTGCTGTCAGATGGAAGAACGGTCCTTAGTGGTGAAGTAACGACTGCAGCAGCCTCAGGGAAAACAGCGAAAACGCCGATGAGGTCTAGCGGATGAAATGCAGAAGCGGGGCCGTGCCGGT
>NW_020957381.1:19522-22296 GCF_003031625.1 Empidonax traillii | reverse complement strand
GCTCCTCTCTCTCCTCTCCTCAGAGAGCCCGCACCGGCGGCCCCCGGCGTGGGACGCGCCCGCGGCGAGGAGCTGCGGCCGGCAGCCCGTGTTCCCCCTCGCCCATGGCGGGGCCGCGGGACCCCGCGGAGCGCTGCTCCTGCCGCAACACCGACTGCGTGGAGCGGCCGCTGCGGCGGCTCTTCGAAGGGCTGGCGAGCGGCGTGGCCGCCTGCCCCTGGCCCTTCGTGCTGGTGCCGCTGCTACTGTCGGGCGGGCTGGGCGCCGGGTTCCTCTTCCTGCCGCAGCGGCAGGCGAACGACATCGAGGGGCAGTTCACGCCGACGGGGGGGCCCGCCAAGGCCGAGCGCGACTTGGTGCGGCGGCACTTCCCCACCGACGACTCGCAGCGCTTCTCCGCCCCGCGGCTGCCCACCGAGGGCGCCTACGCCGCCCTCATCGCCGTCGTGACCAACGGCACCTCGGTCCTGCACCCCACGGCGTGGGCAGAGGTGCTGCGGCTGGACGAGACCGTGCGCGACGCCAACTACGAGCGGCTCTGCGCCCGCAGCAACGGCAGCTGCGCCAGCCCCAACCCGCTGCTGTCGCGGAGAGGCCATGAGCGACCGCCCGCCCCGGGGAGCCTCCAGTTCCCCGTCAACGGCAGCGTCTTCCTGGGGGCCGCGCTGGGCGGCGTGGACACGGAGGGCGAGCGGCTGCTGTCGGCGCGGGCCCTGAAGCTGGTGTATTACCTGCGGGAGGACGGCCCCGAGGCGGAGGACAGCCGGCAGTGGCTGCAGAGCTTCCTGCGGAACATCTCGTCGAAGCTGAGGGAGTTGGACCTCAGCTCCATTCAGGTAACGCAGCGGCGGGTACGGCCGTGCGGAGCCGCCGAGCCTCGAAATGTGCGGGCAGCCCCGTCGTGGAAAGGAAAGGAGACGGTGCGGGGAGAAAGCGGGTGGCTTGCGGGTTGTGAGAGCCACGGCAATGCTCTAGTGCCACGGTGATGTTTAGCCTTGCCTGTGCATGTGTGCCAAGACTAAAAAGAGAAAAAAGTGCTTCATCGTTTCTTTTCTTTTCTCTTAATGACAGGTGACTTACTTTACATCGCTGTCCAGACAACAGGAGTTTGAAGGAAATACCAAGAGCGTGATTCCGCTCTTCTCCGTAACATATTTCTTGACAATAACCTTTGCAATCGTCTCTTGCTTAAGGTAAAATGCCTTCTAAGCTATGGCTCAATGTGCAGTGACTTCTCTTCTTCACCTGCCTCTGTTATTTCCTGCTTCTGTCCAGTGAAGGCATTCTTGAAGCTCCAGATCGCGGCATTTCATAACAGGCAACATGTATTTCTTTGCTCTTTCTTGTCTACCTATGCATGTTTCTCACCTGTTTAGACAGGGGTCATGGTAAGTACCAGATGAATACCTGAACAAACGTTCAGTGCAAACATAACCAACTTGAACGCTCACCTCCTAGAGAAATTAATCTTGTGCAGTGTTGACACCTCAGAGCTCTCCCAGCAACTTTCATGAGTTGTTCTCTTCAGACAGGGTATTGTTGGCATCTGTGCAGTATTTGACACATAACTAAGATACTCCTTGAAATATTTTCAGACTGAGCTGTATAAGAAATAACGTCTGGCTTGCCTGCTGTGGAGTGGTTTCTGCCGGCTTAGCTGTGTTAAGCAGCTTTGGATTGATGCTCTTTTGTGGAGCGCCGTTTGTGGTCACTGTAGCAAATGCACCATTCCTGATTCTGGGTAAGTAGAAAAGTGAGTCTGAGTCAGATACGAAGTTAAAACAACCTAATGGTGTCAGTCTTTTCTGATGTGAGCATCAGATCATACAACATTCTGTGCTGCAGTGAGGGGAGGAGATACTCTAAGAGGTGCAACCCCCTTAGAGCTCCTACAGGCAGGTGAGCCCCTCAGCTCAGCTCAGCTCAGCTCAGCTCAGCTCAGCTCAGCTGTGTTCTGGAGCAAGGGCAGCTTTTCCCAGAAAACAGTGCTTGCTCTAGTTCCACTGCTATGGCATGAAAACTATAAATCAGAGAGTGGTAAGGTTAGCACTTCTGGCATTGTTGTAGTGTCCCTAGTGCTCTCCCTTTGTGCTGGTGGCAGAGGAAGAAGTTATTGGTCTAAGTTGCTACAGTGATGAGGGTGAAGGATTATCAAGCCACCAGGTCACCAAGAGTTTCTGAAAGGTAATACACACAAAGGATCTGTTTTCCTGATTCTCTTGTAACTTGCATCACCACTAAAGCAATGTTAATAGCCCAACTTTCTTTTTCAAAATTTTATGCAGACTTAGATGTCATTAATGTTGTAGTTTTGTTGGGTGTAAGTGGAAGCCGCCATTTGCAATGCAGTTAACCTTTTCTCCTCTTGCAGGAGTTGGCGTTGATGACATGTTCATCATGATCGCTTCCTGGGAACAAAGTTCAAGGAAAAAAGAGAAATCCAATGTTAAATCTCTGCTGGCTGAGACTTACTCAGAGGCAGCACTTTCCGTGACCATCACCACTCTCACGGATGTTTTGGCCTTCTTCATTGGCACCTGGACTGCTTTTCCATCCGTGAGAGCTTTTTGTCTCTATACTGGCACTGCTTTTGTCTTCTGTTATGTATATACCATGACCTTCTTTGGGGCAGTTCTTGTATTAAATCATAAAAGGGAGCAAGGAAACCGACACTGGCTGACTTGTATGCGTGTGGGAGTAGATCAAGATCAGGCTGAGAAGTCCTGCTTGTACAATGCTTGCTGTATCGGCAGCTGTTCCAGGCAGTCCTCTGA
>NW_020957381.1:0-19444 GCF_003031625.1 Empidonax traillii | reverse complement strand
AACATCCAATGAGCATATTCTTTAAAGAGTATTACGGGCCTTTTTTTACAAATAAATGGATCAAGCTACTCGTGGTGTTGCTGTACGGGGCATATTTGGGTGGCAGTGTTTACGGGTGTACTCAGATCAGGGAAGGCATTGATCTTCGAAATCTGGCTAATGATGACTCATATGTTATTCCATACTATGATGATGATGAGGAATACTTCTCGACATATGGACCCAGGGTCATGGTTGTCATTACTGAAAGGGTAGATTACTGGAATGAGACGGTTCGTCAAGGCATTGAGGAGTGTGCACAGAATTTAGAGAGCATTTCCTACATAGATAAGACCCTGTCAGAGTCATGGCTGAGAGTATACACAGTACTCGCTGAAAGGAGTCACATAAATATAAACACTAAGACTCAGTTCTTTAATAACCTACTTGTACTGTTCCAATATGAAAGCAACTTTGCGTGGGACATGAACAAGACTCGGGATGAAATAGAAGCTTCGCGTTTCTTTATCCAGACAGTGAACGTGACCACGGCGGTTGCTGAGAAGAATCTTCTCAATCAGTTAAGAGAGACAGCCAGGCAGTGCAGTATTCCACTGAAGGTGTATCACCCAGCGTTCATCTACTACGACCAGTACCTGGTAATAGTGCAGAACACCGTTCAGAACGTTGTCGTTGCTGCCGGGGCAATGCTCGTTGTCTCTCTTCTGCTCATTCCCAACCCGCTGTGTTGCCTGTGGGTGACTTTTGCTATAGCTTCTGTTATAGTTGGTGTTGCCGGTTTCATGTCTTTTTGGAACGTCAATCTTGATTCCATATCCATGATCAACCTGGTCATTTGTATCGGGTTTTCGGTAGATTTTTCTGCTCATATTTCCTATGCCTTTGTTACAAGTGGAGAGTCATCAGCCAATAAAAGGGCAATCGAAGCTCTGTCCCTGCTTGGCTACCCGGTATTACAAGGTGCAGTTTCTACTATATTAGGAGTCGTTGTCCTGGCTGCAGCAAAAACCTACATCTTTAGGACCTTTTTCAAGATCATGTTTCTTGTCATTTTGTTTGGTGCTCTTCATGGTCTTGTTTTCATTCCAGTGTTTTTAACATTTTTTGGAAAATTTGACACATCATCCCACAATACGAAATCCAGCAACAGATCACCTCACAATACCACGTCTGAAAAGCAAGAGACTAGGTTTAGAAGTGATAAAGACTGCCCGTGAATAAGTTAAACGGAAAATATTATATATTTATTATATGCAGATTCAAATGCAGTTACTGTCAGGGAGTATAGGACATGAAGAAAATAAAGGAGAGAAAAGTAAATGCATCAGGGAAACAAAGGCTTCAGAAAACCCAGGCAAGAAAAAGAACAGAACAAAACGCATAGGTTGGATTTGTATTTTCTTATCTTTGTGTGTTCTTGACTACCACCTTAATGTTGTTAATTTTCTTTTTTGTGTTACTTGTTTACTGAATGTATTAAAATTATTATAAACACTGACCACTGCATCAGCTTAATGGACTACATTACATGTTTGTCAGGATATGCTGACAGCAGGGAAGAGTAGCTCCCACTGGTTTGCATTGCCTGCCTGCTTTCCCTGAGGCTGCAACTCAACCCAGCACTAAGCTACAAGACAATTTTTGCCTGAGAGGTTCAGATCTGGATGTATTCCAGAAAAATTACAAGAAGTCAGAACTGTCTCAGACTGCAGTGACTCCTAACCCTTCAGGAGACAAAGTCTTCTTAGGTTCCTAATGCACCATGAGAAATCCTTGGGGAAGACAAACTGGCTCACATTTTCTGTTCAGAGTCTTCTTTTCTCAGTGTGTAATGGTTTTGGTCTAGGCCTTCCTGGTAACCAGCTCGTAACCAAGGAAGGAGCCATGTATCCAGAATTCCATACGATTTTTACATAAACCAGAGTATAAAAAAGGTGGAGATTAGAGACCTTGCTCTCTTCCAGCGAGGTTCAGGAGCGGTGGGTCCTTGTGTTGGTCTTGCTTATGTAAGGCTGAGGCCTGCAGCAACCACTGGTCTGCCATGCAGGAGGTTGGAGAGTGCTGGCCGTGTCTGGTGATCTTGCTTTTCTGGGGGATGTGGTGAGATTTGTTTTACTAGTTCTTTATTTTGGTAGTTCTTGGGTTTGATTGTGTATATCTGTTCTGTGTCCCTTTTTGTCCCTTTTTCCCCTTTCTCTTTCCCTTCAGGGGGTGTTTGGATTCCCTTCACTGTGTACATGACATTTTAATTGTATATAACTGTAATATATGTAAAATATATACTTTTATACAACTAGATTGATTTCAGGTTCTTTAATTTTTATAGTGTTTTTTCCTTTGCCCTAAGGGAAGAAGGGAGAGGGAAGGGGTTGTTACTGTGAGTTTGGGCATTTGGCACGGAGCCAGGTCCGAACCACCACCAGTGTCCTGGTTTTTAGCGAAGACTGAACATATGGTACCTTTAAGAAGATTGTGTGTAGCTTCTGTTGGCTGCAGTTTGCAAAGGGATATGCTGTAGGTTGTTGTGATGGTTTGGAGCTGGCTCCCTGCCAAGTCTTCAAACCCCACCACAAGAGCTCCCCCCCCACCAAAACTAAAAACCAAGGGAGAAGAGAAAAAACCAAGAGAACCAAAATAAGAGAGAGAGAGCTAAAGCAATATATATATAAAAATATATATTTACACTTATATTACATTTATATACAATTTACAAAAACTATATACACATTAAAAAAAACCTCAACAACAAAAACCCAACACCCAAAAAAACAGAAAAGGGGAAAGGCAAAAGGGATAAAACAAAAAAAAACCAAACCCGATAGCAGGTATACACACTCCATAAAGGACTAGCCAAAGAAAAACCTTTAATACTTTCCTTGAGATAGCACAATCACACTAAACGCTGCCGCCACACTACCAGACTTGGGATCAGCAGAAAACAGCAGGCCCAGTAGGCTGAGTTGGGCCCCAGCCCCCCCACAGAAGTGGGACCAGCTCTGGGGATCTGCTGTCTCCAAACCTCGCCAGAAGGGAAGAGAGCAAAGGCCTCTCCTCCCTTCTTATTTATACCCTGACTTATGTAAAAATGGTATGGCATACTAGGAGCATGGCCACTTCCTTGGTGACAAACTGGTCACCGAGGAAGGCCTAGATTAAAACTACCACAGTTGTTGAAGTTGTGTGGACCACCTGAGTAATCACCATGGAAGATGCTGTGCCATGGCACGACGGGACAAGGATTCACTAGGGAGAATCATGCTCCGATTGAGGGGCAAGTGGAAAAGCAACTCAGGTTTAAACAGGTCAGTCCTAAAACTATAAACCCGTAAATTCCACCATGTTCACCAGTGACAGCCCATCCTGTGACATGTTGATAGAGCAGAGGAGCTTTCACTGAATAATATGAGGAGATCTTCTAATCTGTAGGGACAAGGCAGTGGATAAAAAGCCAGTTCGTACTTTGTTGCCAGTGTAATGAACAACCCACTGGAAATCAAATGAATGATGGTAACTGATGTTTGTAATTTTGGAAAAATCAGTCTAGTCCATATCTGATGATGTGGAGGGTTTTTTTCTGAGAGATTTAGCACGTGGGATAAAGCCAGGATCTTCCTCTGTTCCTTGTGGATTTCTGGCCAGTTGCGTGAGACCCAGTAGACAAGGCAGGATCCCTCTATTTCATAGAAGGATCAGTTCACAGAATAGTTTGAGTTGGAAGGGACCTTTTAAAGGTCATCTAGTCCAACCCCCCATGCGATGAGCAGGGGCATCTTCAACTTGATCAGGTTGCTCCGATCCCTGTCCAACCTGATCACTAATGTTTCCACGGATGGGGCATCTACCACCTTTCTGGGCAAACTGCTCCAGGGCTTTACCACTCTAATTGTAAAAGAAGTTCTTCCTTGTATTTAATCTGAATCAACTGTCTTTAATTTCATTATGACTTGGCCTATTGCAAGAGACCCTGCTAAAATATTTGTCCCCATCACTCTTACTAGTCCCTTTCTCCCCAGAGCCATCTCTTCTCCAGACTGAACAACTGCATCTCTCACCATCTGTTTTCATAGGAGAGGTGTTCAGACCTCTGACCATCTTTGTGGCCCTCCTCTTGACTCACTGCAGCGGGTCCACATTCTTCCTAGACTGAGGGTCCCAGAGCTTGATAAATTACTCCAGGTGGGGTCTCACAGGAGCAGAGGGGCAGAAATTCCCTCTCTCAGCCTGCTGGCTGTAATTGTTTTGATGCAGCCCAGGACACAGTTGGCTTTCTGGGCTGCAAGCACACATTGCCAGCTAATGTCCAGCCTCTCACCCACCAGTACCCCCAAGTTGTTCTCAGCAGGGCTGCTCTCAACCCTTCGTCCTCCAGCCTGTATTGGTACCAGGGGTTGCCCCAACCCACATGCAGGACTTTGCACTTGGTCTTATTGAACCTCATGAGGTTCCCACTTGTGCTTGTCCAGCTCCCTCTGAATGACAATCCCATTCCTCAGGCATGTCACCCACACTACTCAGCTTGGTGTCATCTGCAAACTCGATGAGGGTGCCCTCAGTCCCTTTCTCTGTGTCATTGATGTGTCTGTGTCATTAAATAGCACTAGTCCCAGTATGAACCCTGAGGGACACCACTTGTCACCATGGGTGCAACCAATTCCTCACCCACCTAGCAGTCCACCCATCAGACCTATCTCTCTGTAATTTAGAGAGAAGGATGTTTTGGGGGACAACATCAAAGGCCTTACAGAAGTCGAGACGATATCTGTAGTCCTTCCTATGTCCACTGATGTCATCCCTCCATTGTAGAAGGCAACTACGTTGGTCAGGCAGGACTTGTCCTTGGTGAAGCTGTGCTGGCTATCCCAGATCAACTCCCTGTCCTCCATAGCTTCTAGGAGGATCAGTTCCATGATCTTCTCAGGCACAGAGGTGAGGCTGACAGGTCAGTAGTTCCCAGGGTTCTCCTTTCTGCCCTTTTTAAAGATGGGTGGGGTGCAACGTTTCCCTTTTTCCATCCCCCTGAGACTTCATCTGACTGCCATGATTTTTCAAATGGCTGGAGAGTGGCGTGGCAACTACATCAACCAATTTCTTCATGATTCTGGGAACTATCTCATCAGGTCTCATAGATAAATATATGCTCAAGTTCCTCCAGTGGTTGTGAACTTCCTGTTCTCATACAGTGGGAGGGACTTGGCTCCCACAGTCCCCATCTTGGAGTCCACCCACTCAGGAGGTGAGGGAAAAGAGGTTGCCATTGAAGACTGAGGCAAAAAGGTAGTTGAGTACCTCAGCCTTCTCGTTGTCCATTGTTACCAGTTTGCCTGCCTTGCTTATCAGGGCAGGTGCAGGTTTTTTGACTTCCCTTTTCTGGCTAACATACCCGCAGAAGTCCTTCTTGTTATTCTTTGCATTTCTTGCCAAGTTCATCTCCAGCTGTGCTTTCACTTTTCTGAACCCATCCCTACATAACCAGACTTCATCCCTACACTCCTCCCAGGATACCTGTCGCTGCTTCCACTGCCTCTGCATTTGCTTCTTGCCCTTTCTTTTGACCATCAGGTCCCAACTCAACCTGCCAGTCTCTTGCCTTCCTTGCCTGATTTCTTGCACCTGAGGATCACTAGCTTTTGCAGTTGTGATAGGCATCCTTAAAGATCTGTCATCTCTGTTCTTCTCCCTTGTCCCTGAAGGCAGTTTCCTGACAGGGTTCTACTGACTAACTCCTTGAAGAGCTGCAGGTTTGCTTTCCTAAAATTCAGGGTCCTGACTTTACTCTTTGCCTGACCAATAACCCTCAGGACTGTGAACTCTACCGATGCATGATCACTGCAGCCCAGGTTGCTTATTACCTCACTCGGATTGGTAACCATCAGATCCAGTATTGCATCCTCTCTGATAGAGCTATCTATTGGCTGGCTCAAGAGATTACCCTCTATGCATTCCAGGAGTCTCCTGGATTGCTTACACCTCACCGTGCTACTTTTTTGATCAGACATGAGGGTGGTTGAAGTGCCCCAGCAGAACAAGAGCCTGTAAGCGCAATTCCTCCAGTAGCTGGAGCAAGAAGGTTTTTTCCATAGGCTCCACTTGATCAGGTGGTCTGTAGTAGGCACCAGCTAGGAGTTCCCTTTGTTACCTCAGTCTCTGGTTCTTGTCCACAGACTTTCAACCTGCTCATGGCTGCGTTTCAGAGACAGCTCTTCACACTCAATCCAACTCTTGTTATTGAAGGCAACCCCTTCACCCCTCCTTCCTCTCCTGTCCCTTCTGAACAGCCATCAATAGCTGCACTCTAGTCATGGGATTTGTCCCAGTATGTTTCAGTAATAGCAACAGTACAGTGGCTTCCAGCTCCTCCTGTCAGTTGCCCACGCTGCGTGCAGTGATCTAGATGCACTTCACCTGGGCTGTTGGCCGTGTCACCTTATCAGAGGAACACCCCTTAATTCCTCTGAGATACTTCCCTGGCGGCATCTATTACCTCAGGAGCCCCTGGTTCATCTCCGTAAGATTTCAAGTGTGCTCCAGTGCGGTCAGCACATCTCAGAGCCACCGGCAGAGCGCCCTCACTAGCACCCTGTCCCTCTAGCCTGGCGCGTCATCCCACAGCTTGTCCAAGAGCAAGCCTGACACCGTCCCCCTCCGGCGCCACGTCTGGTTTAAAGCTCCATCCATGAGCTCCCGAGCGGGGACCGCGGCGGGGACGGCCCGGCCCTGCCCCGCCCTCTGCTGGCCCCGCTCCGCCACTGCCCCGCGGGGCGCCCGGCGGGACCACCGCGACCCCACACTGGGCTGGGCGGCAGCGAGGGGTCCCACTGAGGGGATGGGGCTGAGGAGTCCCAGGGAAGGCGATGGGAACGAAGGAGTCCTGCGAACAAACCACCAGTGAAAGGTAACACGGAAAGTTGAAGGAAGACGGAGACTCCTGGCCATGCAGCTGAGACACCAGCGCACAGATCTTTCCAGGCGATTGGGCTGGTAGTCGGAAATGGCTTTAGCTATGTTTAACGTGGCTCACAGTGCAAGCTGCTCTACTCATCTGTCTCTCTCCCCCTCTCTCACAGACCTGCCCTTCTACTGCATTCTGAACATTTCATTCTGCAAGGTTTGTCCTTTACAAAGAAGAGTCAGCCAAATACATTTTAGACAGATAACCAAAAGATTAAGGCTTCAGATACAAGTCTGCTTCTCCTTACATGACAGTCCAGGACCATGTAGGAATTAAAATCTTGCTGTGTCATGGGGAATAAGTGAATTCACGGGCTTCCAGAGTAAATTTTCCTTGGGGGTTTGTGGGTAGTTTTACTGAGGACAGCTCAGCAGAAAATAGTTCACTGGCTAGTGTCCAGGAGAACAGCAGAAGCCTACAGAATTTCTCAGAGGTACGAGGGAATCCCCAAAGGCGGAAGGGAAAATGTGCATGGTTGAGCACATCACATTATGCTCCTTTTATATTCATTGAAAAGAAAGAGTTTTAGTTTCAAGTCCTCTGCCTATCTGTGTGCTTGGAGTGGACTTTGTGTGCAGGTGGTTGTTGCAGAAGTTGTTATCCCTCCCGTGCCCTGAAGGGAACCTGGAAGCCTGTTCCAGACACAGATACCTGTGTTCTTGGTCAAATGCGCCCATCAGGCCCAGGCAAAGCTTACTTTTGGGTGAGATCAGTGGAGAGCAGCAGGGAGGGAAGGAGGCACACAGGCTTTGGCCCAGAAACTTGTAAGGCAAGAAGCTCGTAAGAGCTCTTGGCTGTGGTCATGTCATGGACTAGAGTCATGTCACTGTCAGACTGGCCTGCAGAAACCCTAAAGGGTTTCTTTATTACTTGTCACCAAGTAGTGAGTTAAGAATTAAGCTGCATGACTAAACAAGCTTTATTTGAGGAGTTTGTCTTTGCTTCCATTGCTCAGCTTTGCAGCCCATTGCTCAGCTCCCATGGAGAAAGAAAGAACAACTGGGGGGAGAGTTAGGGGACAGGGTGAGCTTGAGGGCACTCATGGGGCCAAGATTGAAGACTTTGAGAGTTCAAAGACTTTGAGAGTTCAAAGACTTTGAGCCACTGCAGTACTGCATGGACCTCCTATGGAAACAAGACACTGTGCCCAGCCCTGGAGACAGCACAGGAGTGGCAGCCTTGGGTGAGGGAGATATCCTTTCTGAGAAATGGCTCTGGTATTGGGAGCTCCCCACCGAAAGGAATGGGGAAGCTTGATGCCTTCAGAGTACAAGCAAAACCCACTTCCTTGTCCCACCCTTCCACAGAAATACCACAAATAAAGATACAGTCCACAGCTTGTTGTACGAACCGGAAGAGAAGTGATACCTCTACTGCTTTCAGCTTTGCTCCTGCATACAGCCCTATGCCACGACCGGCAAAGCTGGTCTCTCACATGAAGTTAGCCCTTGGCCTAACTGGTTTGTTTCTTGTCAGCCCTTTTTCATATTGTCATGTCCATCTGGTCTAGTTGCACTGTTATGTGAACACTATAAAAATTGCAGGGGGAAATAAAATTTTCAAGAAACAAATGTAGGTGCTAAAATTACTGGCAGTAGTCACTGCTTTCAGGTTTCTGCTCTGTTCGATAAAAGCATCCCTAACTGTTCAATAAGTTTTATTTTAATGCTCAGCAGTTGGGCTGGTTTTGGCTGGGATAGAGTTAATTTTCTTCACAGTAGCTGGTATGGGGCAGTGTTTTGGATTTGTGATGGAAAGAGAGACGATAACTCAGGGATGTTTTAGCTGTTACTGTCCGTGCTTACACAATATCAAGACTTTTTCTGCTTCTCACCTCGCCCCATCAGCAAGGAGGCTGAGGTGCAAAGGAGTTGGGAGGAGAGACAGCCAGGACAGCTGACCCCAGCTGCCCCAAGGGATATCCTACACCGTATGGTGTCATGCTTTATATATAAAGCTGGGGGAAGAAGCAGAAAGGGGTGATGGTATTTGTCTCCCAAGTCACTGTTACACACGGGATGGAGCCCTGCTGTCCTGGACATGGCTGAACAACTGCCTGCAAGGGGTAGTAGTGAATTAATTCCTTATTTTGCTTTGCTTCTGCATGCAGGTTTTGCCTTTACCTATTAAACTGTCTTTGTCTCAACCCACAAGTGTTCTGACTTTTACCCTTCCAATTCACTCCCCCATCCCACAGGGAGTGAGTGAGTGGCTGTGTGTGGTTTAGTTGCTGATTGGTTAAACCATGACAGATGTCCTGCACCTCTTTTTTCTCTTTATTTGACAAATAAAGTAATGGAATTTAAGTTAAGAAAAATGCCAGGTTTTATTTAGCTTTTGTATTTTTGCCGCTGTCTTTTCTGCCCTTGAAGTCCAGAACTAGCAATGAAAGAGCCCTTCACAGTTCCAAATTGAGAACTTCTCAGCACCAAATATGTCCAGACAGGCCATGAGTTTCTTGTGATCAAATGGATACTGTGGAATGGCACTGAGACACTCAGATAAATGATTCAGGGAAAGAGCAAATGATGCACAGAGGGGCTGCCAGTCTGGATTATATCGGAGGTCAGACAGGCTTGTGATATCCAGTGTTAGTGTGCCAAGTATCTACATATCACTTAACCTCTCTTTGAGGACATGTTTCTACAAATTCTTGGGGGTTTTCTCCTATTTCTGTGCTATTTCTTGCCTAAAAACACACAGCCTCAGGTTTTTTGTGCATTGTTTAGTGGCCTGTACAGAAACAGCAATCCCAGGCCGTGTTGAATCCACTTCTGTTGGTTTAAATTCAACACTATTTTTTCCTTGATTTCTACCAGTGAATTCAAGCTGTGAAACATATTTGGGATATTTGAAAGATGAAGACAGACATTCCTTCTTTTGCATGCCTGTCCTGGTTTTGGCTGAGATAGATGTGATTTTCTTCTTAGTAGAAGGTACAGTTTTGGTTGTGATATGAGAATAAAGTCGATAACAAACTGATGGTTTTGTTGTTGCTTCTGGTTCTTACTCTAAATAAAGGACTTGTCAGTTCCCCATGCTCTGCCAGTGAGCAGGTGCACAAGAAGCTGAGCGGGATCATGGCCAGGAGAGCTGACCTGAAATAGTCAAAAGGTTGTTCCATATCCTAGAACATGATGCTCAGTGTATTAACTGGGAGTATTGGCCCAGAGCCATTGATTGCTGCTCAGGGATGGGAGAGGTCAGGGGGTGATGAGGAATGGTACTGTGTGTGACTTGCTTTTCTTGGGTTTTATTCCCCTTTCTCTCTCTCTGCCCCTTTCATTACTATTAATTATATTATTATTATTATTATTATTATTATTACTATTACCATATTTTAATTTATTTCAATTATTAAACTGTTCTTATCTCAACCCATGAGTTTTACCGTTTTCTGACTCTCACCCTCATCCCACCAAAGAAGCAGGGGAGATTTAGCAAGTGACTACGTGGTAGTTAGTGGTCAGCTGGAGTTAAACCATGACAGTGCTAAAATCAATAATTTCTGAAAAGCACCAGCAAACTTGACATTTCATGGACAGGTAACTTGGCAAGTCCAGGCAGAGCAACTGACTTCTTGCATTCAGCTGCTCAGCTGCATTTTCTATTGTCAATTTGAGGTAATCAAGTGCAGAAAAGAGATGTAATTCCAGTCTTCCTCTACTGGGAGGAGCCATCTGTATTTGCATAAGCCACTAGAGACCTTTTTTCTCATAAACCTATGCCCCCTCAGCCCCATACTTTCCCAAACTCATCAGATGCTTCTCATTTGCATAGAGATGCTGAAAACGGGAGGTTTCACTTCTTCATAATTCTGCATATATTTTAGGAGCACAGATACTGAACTATCTCTTCACTGATGTGATGTAAACATCCTCTGAAGCAAATTTAATTAACCCCAATTGATTTTTAACCAAGTCAGTCTTCTGAGTAAGCACTCGTGAAGACTGCTCAACTGATGAAAGTTCAGCTTGGTAAATAGACCAAATGGAGTCTTGTCTGAGACTGAACTGGATTTGCAACCAAAGTATGGACTATCTGTTCTGATTTACCACACTAGTATTTATACCATATAATCAATGAAATATAGCCATAATACTCACTCATAAATGTCAACAAGAATTATCAAAGCTGTTCCTATCATGGTGCCTTTAAGTGTTTGGTAACTGATGTTTCCATATATTTTAAGTCTTCTACCTGAGGGGATACATGTCCCATGTTGTAACAAACCGCTGTATCTCACCCCGAGACTACTGACTTTACGACCCCCAAAATATTTGGATATGTATGTTCTGTCCTCATGTCACAAATTCCAAATGTCTTTTTGGTACAGGAGAAAAATACATGACTTCTGCAGTATCTTCTTCCCACCAGAGAGTGCCCTGGAAATTGCTGCATATTCATTTCTAGTCTAAACACCAGCTAATGAGGAGCTCACCATTAAGTCCAAAATCCCTTTTTGAAAAACATAACCTCATGTTTGAAGACCTGAGCTATTTTATTCACTATAGTGGTGCTGCTGCAAAAAATACCTTGTTGCTAATCACAGGCCATCTCTTGTGTTTTTAGACCTTGGGAGCTGTCCTGGAGAGTTTTCAGTCACACCATTAGCTGTGAGTAAAAATCTTAGCTTCAGCAGGTCTAACCAGTTTAATTAAGGACTTCAGTTTTCTGGAATGCAGCTTCAGGCAGCAAACTGTAAACAGGTTCTTGTCTAAATAACATTTAAGGCAAGTGAAGTCCTTATTCATTGAAATTGTTGGGAACAAATTTTTTGGCAAAAAATATTTCACATACACGTACAAGTCCTATCTTGAAAACTTGTCTTTACTCAAATAAGTCTCCCTTAAAATAATGCTGTCACAGCAGCTATGGTGCTGCTTAGCTAGTGGTGTCTTCACTTGGAAATGTTGCAGCATCAACAAGGAAGTTCTACATGAATTTGAGCAGTTTCCAAAGAAGCTGATTCATTCTGCTGAATTTGCTCGGTGGGATCTTGGCTACAGAGAGATTCCACACTGTCCCCATAGCCCCATCCAGCCACAGTAGCCACTGCAGGAGGTGAAGATAATGTTGCCCTGTGCCCTTCTGCCCTTGTTACAGAGCCTTTTTTCAAATAATAGTTGACAGCTGAAGAAATGTTTATTCAAACATGACAGTAAAAATAGAAGAGGAAAGTTTCTAACATGCAAACTGCCCACATGATTACACAGAAATACAATCTAGTCATCACCACTGCTACCTATGGCGCTGCCAGGATATAGAACCAAAAAGCTTTACAAGGCAAAACATGGGGTAAATTCCTGGAAACCAAAGGAACAACTGCATACTTACTGAGCAGGCTTCCACAATTTATGAAAACCAATGTTATTTACTTCATGGAGAACAGGATTAGAATCTCCATGCTAGAAATCTGATTTCAAGTTTCAGATTGCAGTAACATACTTACTCAACAGAACAACAGCTCAGACTGTTCACATTTTTCCCTGTGTACAAAATATTTTTATATCAAATCTTTCCAATAGTGTTTCCATCGTATTAATTTTGTCCATTCCCAGAAATTATCAGTTCCACCATCTATTGGCTTCATTACATAAAAAGCAGATTAACCAACTATTTTCTCCTCACTTCACCTATGGAAATAAAGGTATATTATGTCAATATGAAACATTGCATTCTCTGGATTTCCTAATGGTTTGGCAATTGCATTTCTGCCCAGGAGCCTCTTTTTCATGTTCTGAGTATTGAAAAGAAACCCATTACCTGGATGAAATCTTCCTTTACTCTTGTATGAAAGATGCAAGGGTGTATTTCTAAACCAGTACTGTGGCTCAGGTGGTCTCATCAGTTGTCATCTGTGGCACATGAATGGACAAGCTACTCTTCTGCTGTGGGCTGATACTTACAGACTTGACACGAGTAACACCATAATGAATTTTGTGTGACGTTTCCCATGCTCAGCCCTGTGTCCTGTTGCACAGACATCTGCCAAATACAGGCCAGAAGGATATAGATTTTCTATCTCTGCCTGTACAAGTTGAATTTCTGTGAATATTCAACAAAATCAGTTTGGTTGTCTCCAAGAGAGCACGATGTGAGCCAGACACCCTAGATTCCTCCTGCTGCCAGTGGTAAAGCAGGTATTTTAGAGAGGGGAGTCATCAGTTCTCATTGGAATTTATTGAATCTTTGTTTCTTGGATAGAATTTCTCTTTTCTTTGTGTACATGTGTGTGATTAACTTTGCACTGAGGATGTCACACTCTATTAAATCCATCCTTGAAAATGATAGAAGAACAAGTCAGCTGCTTTCTTGCAGGGTCACATGCTGTTATCAGAATAGCAAAACTAACACTGCAGCAGTAAAGAGCAGCCTGTCTGCTCTGTGAGGTGTGTCAGCTATTGTCAGCTATTGTCATCTCTGCTAGGGATTTAATATAAAGTACTGTTCTTACCCTAGACTAATCCAGAATGATTTGATCTGAGCTGAAGAAACTAACTGAAGAGGGTCTGTGTTTGAAGTAATAGAAAAGACTGTCATCTCCTAATGAACTCCAGGTGGTATATAAAGTCACAGGTGATGACTGCATGCATGGAAACTGAATTCTGTGTTTGACTGATTCAGAGGATTCACTTTAAGTTTGCAATAGAAAATGCTTTCTTAAAAGTATAAAATGATGTCTTACAGTCAGAGGTGAAACTGAATATGATGTTCCCATTTTTTAACCAGGATACTTTTAAAAGTACTCTGGAATTTCCAGAATTGACTTTGTGATACATAAGTATCATTAAATTTGTCTCTCTGGGCACTTCTGTCAAAATTTTGGGGTAGGTCTTCCCTTAGAGCATAAAGAGTGATCAAAAGAGGTGTAAAGGGGAAAGAGGGAGATAAGTCACAGGCTTCTGAATTGATCACTTTTTTTTTTCACAAGGCTCTATGCAATGTGATAGTGTCAAGCGTTACCCAAGATTTGAACTGATGGAAATGATCAAATCCCTCTGCCAATGGATCTCACAGAATCACAACAGGCTGGAAGAAACCTCCAGGGGGCATCTGGACTAACTCCCTGCACAAGCCAGGACACCAAGAATCTGTTGCCTAGGACCATGTCCAAAGTGCTTTTGAGTATCTCCTAGGATGGAGACTCCATAACCTCCCTGGGCAAACTGTGACAGTGCTTTGTCACCCTTATGATAAGGAAGTGTTCCCTGGCATTCAGATGGAACCTCCCATGTTTCAGGCTGTGCCTGTTGCCTCTGGTTTTGTCGATAGGCACCATAGAAAAGAACCTGTCTCTGCCCCCTTTGGACCCTTCCCTCATGTATTTATATCCTTTAATAAGATACCCATGAGCCTTCTCTTCTCCAGGCTGAACAGTCCCAGCTGCCTCAGCTTTCCTCATATCTGAGGTGCTCCAGCCCCTTCATCATCCAAACAGCCTGAGGGGTCTGAAGAACTTTGCTGTAGCTTCCCAGGGATCTGGCAAAATGTATGTCTTGTTTAATTATTAATGTCACCATTTCTTATAACTGCCTCACAGGTGCAAACACTAAGTAGCAGACTCAGGACGACATTCTACCAGAACCATGGGAATACTTTACTAAGATGTGTCTTAATCTGTTGGCCACATTAATTAAAACATTTACATGGATCCACTTAGGACACAGCATTTTTACTTTGCAGTGATAATCAATGTTTAGTGCAGTTATAAGGTAAGACTGAAGGAAGCCTCTATCAGCAACATTGCCACTATCAACTGAATACCTTCTTCTCTGGGATATTATCTAAAGAAGAAGAAAACAACTGTTGTCTTCATGGGATCCTGGGGTTTGGCTGCCTGGGCTCAGGGCCAAGGTAACTCAGCTGGGACCATGGGGAGGGACTCCCAAAGGCACTGCAGGGAGGCCATGGCCACAGCCATGGTTCTGGAGAAATCACCTGGCCCCTGCCAGAGCTACGGCCACTGCTGTGCCGTGGTCCAGCTGCAGGCTGGCTGTGGCCCCTGGCCCGGGTGCAGAACACACCTGTGGGCACACGTGGATGTTATCAGGCATTACATGATCCAGGCAAATCAAGAAACAGACATTGGTTTACTTGCAGGAAAATTAATTTATTAGTTCAGCCTACCAGCTCCTATTATGCAACAGGAGGATGTTTTGATGAAGTGCCTGACCAAAAAGTCCATCCATGAGCACATTTTCCAAACAAACATTAGGGCTCTTTGCCATTAATTTTGTATTTATGTTGTTTTTTGTTTGGAACATATCTGACTAATTGCATTTATGGTTGTACTCAGAGAAGAAGAGACAGGTGTTTTAGCAGTTTGTCTAAATGTTATATCACTTCAGGCTCTGACTGGAAAAATTAATACTTTTCCAAGTACTGTGCCAGAGTCACGATTATCTGATTACTGAATATGCATCCTGCTAATGGGATACTTCCTGTGATAACAATATTAAGAGTTTGGAGCCTGAGGGCACAGAATCATTAAAAATACCCCTGTGTAGTTAACTACCTAAGATTAATTGCAAAGACCAAACATTGTCACTAAAAGCCTTCTGTGAAACACAGATATGGATTTTTTTTTACAAGTAATTTATCTAATTACAATTCAGATTTTGAGCAGAACATCATTTTTCAGAAGGCAATGACAGCTACAGCTCTCTTCAATCATGTTTGATAGCAGCTGATGAAGGAAGAAACCCTTCTAAAACTATTTAAACTGAGAACTGGCTGAATGCCAGATCCCAGAGGGTTGCAATCAGTGGCACAGGGTACAATTGGAGGCCTGTCACTAGTGGTGTTCCCCAGGGTTCAATACAGGGCCCGGTACTGTTTAATTTATTTATCAATGACTTGGATGAAGGGGTAGATGCCTCCTCAGCAAGTTCTCTGAAGACACAATGCTGGGAGGAGTGGCGGATACCCCAGAGTGCTGTGCAGTCCTTCAGAAGGACCCTGACAGGTTGGAGACATGGACAGAGAAGAACTGTCTGAATTCAACAAGAGCAAGTGCAGGGTCCTGAACCTGGGGAGGAATCACCCCATGCATCAGGACAGGCTGAAAAGGTCTGTGGAAAAGGACCTGGGGTTTCTGCTGGACAACAAGCTGTCCAGGAGCCATCCGTGTGCCCTTGTAGCCAGGAAGGCCAATGGAATCCTGGGGTGCATTAAGGAAGAGCATTGCCAGCAGATCGAGGGAGGTGAGCCTTCCCCTCTACTGAGCCTTGGTGAGGCCACATCTGGAGTGCTGTGTCCAGTTTTGGGCTCCTCAGTACAAGAGAGACATGGAGCTCCTGGAGCGGGTCCAGCGGAGGGTGACAAAGATGATTAAGGGACTGGAGCATCTCTTACAAGGCAAGGCTGAGGGTATGGGGCTGTTCAGTCTCAAGAAGAGATGAGTGAGAGGGGCCCTCATCAGTGTCTATCAATATCTGAAGGTGGGCTGCCAAGAGGATGGAGCCAGGCTCTTCTCAGTGGTGCCAAGCAATAGGACAAGAGGTAATGAGCAGAAACTGATGCACAGGAATAAGGAAGAACTTCTTTACTGTGAGGGTGACTGAAAACTGCAACAGGTTGCCCAGAGAAGTTGTGGACTCTCCCTCACTAGCCATATTAAAGAACCATCTGGACACAGTCCTGTGACATGTGCTCTAGGATGACCCTGCTTGAGCAGGGAGGTTGGATCAGATGACTCACAGTTGGTCCCTTTCAACCTGACCCATTCTGTGATACTGTGAAATCAGAGGCATAAGCAGGAACTGCAGGGTCCTGTTCATCTGTTCCATTTATGATGTTTGGTAGTACAGAATGGCATTCAGGACTTTGTCACTGCTGCTACAGCACTACGAGTTGCTTCTATGTTTTTGCAGTCCATTCTGTTGCTTGTGGGCAACTTTGCCTTCTCCTGCTGGTTGCTCCTTTCAGGACGTCAAGCATATCTCTGAGCTATTGTGTCATCTGTGTAGGTTTTCCAGGTTATTTTTCTGATCATATCTCCTATGTGTTTGTCAGACACAAATGAAAGAATAGTCAGTGCTCTGCCTTACCCTGCATTAGAAACTGCTGCTGTCAGAACAGTCAATTCTAATTGCCTTGGGTGTAGATGAAAATCACTTTGCAGAGCATTTTTCAAGATAAAGTTTCCCACTTTATTTCTGGTGGATGGCAATGATCTTGGTTTTGTTCAAATATTCTGACCTCTGGGACATTTATGGCAGATTTACAGAAGCAATCCAAAGCAAAACACATAGAAGAGATAAGGTCCTTCAGCAGTACCTTAAAATACAAGTGGTTTCACAGTACTGACTGAACAGGAATCACTTTGGTAAGAAAAAGCCTAAGACCAGCACTGGCTGCAGCCAGCCAAAGTTGGTGCTTCAGTCTCACAGAATCAGACCTGTCTTTATCAAGACTAAAATCCATAGGTTCAGTCACTGCTGCACAACGTGGAGATGTTCTCATATATGTAACATACATCTAACATACCTTTAATCTACTCCTGCTATGCAAAGCAGCCCCGTTATATTACTGCTTTCAACTTGACATCAGTGCTGCAAGGTTCCCATGTTTTTGAACAGGGAACAGCACAGACAACAAGTATAACAAATGTGTATTTCTCTGCTTTGTGATTTGCCTGGCTATTGGTCAGGTTCTGCCTCACCAGAACCAGTCTACATTTAAAATCCTCCCTGTGCATATCCACATATGTGTATAGGTATCTGTGTGTATATGTATACGTACACAGTTAGCTGCTTCTCACTTCATTACTGTGCTTCCCTCCAAAATGTTTAGGCAAGGTCACAAGGATCTCTGCCCATACAAAACCATAAACTCAGAACAACTCAGGTAGTAAGGGACATGACTGAAGAAGTGGTTGGGGACCACCAGCGTGAACTTCGCACAGATGTGTGCTGCCTGACCAGCCTCATTACCTTGAAGAATGAAAACACTGAGACAAGAAAAAGAGAATTGTTATTCAACTTGATTCCATGAAGGCTTTCAGTACAGTGTCCTAATGCATCATTGTAGCCAAATTGAAGCTAGTTAGATTGAAAAAGAGGAGTATGAGTGAAGTATTCATGGGACTGAGAGGCCTAAACAGTGATATTGGCAGTGCAAATCCTTCTGGTACCCTGTCAATAGAAGCAACCCCTAGGCTATTTATTAACAGCCTAACATCAGGTTAGGTGAGAGCATTTGACACATTGAAAAGGAGGGCCACTATTCAGAGCAACAAATAAATACTCTATAGAATCCTCATTATTTTCAACCATGGTGAATTCAAGGCCTTGCACCTGGAGTGGATTAGCCTGCACTTGATCTGCACATGAGACAGACTAAGCCCCACAGCATTACAGGCTGGAGAATGATTGGCTGCAGGGCAGCCTAGATGAAAAGGGCTGGGGGGATCTTGTTGGGCAGTGACCCTGCACTCTGACCATGATGAAGGGTCACAGCCAGCTGGGCTGTATCGGCAGGAGCATGGTCCATAGATTGAGGGAACTCACTGCATGTCCCTGGCATAAGGTAAACTACCAGTACACACACCTAATTCCCATATTAAGAGAAAAACAAAATTTCCTTCAGTGTGTCTGGGGAAAAGTCTCCAGTTCTCACTGAAGCAAAAGCAGGGCAGGTAGTAGGGTTAGGAAAATTTAAAGTAGCACATCAGATGAAGGACCAAATATTAAAATAAGATAAAGATTCACTTTAGGTTTGGATTTCTAAAGCTTTTTAGTTTTTTATTTGGGCTTTCAAAAAAATTGGTTAATTCATAAAGAAAAACATTTGCTTTACTGCATGCTTTGCAACTGGTAAATCGTTACTATTTTTGAAGACTTAAAGAAAACATTAGGTTTTTGAAATACACATCATAAGTCTTTCAAAAACATGCTTTATTTATAAACATTTGATAATACTAAGAAAAAAAGTGATACATTAAGAACACAGTATGACAAAAATAGTGATAATTTTATGCTGCTTTACTTTTATAGTCACCACTTAGAGATGCAAACATACAAATTTTATCAAAATTGAATATAGTTTAAAAAATGCAATGTGCATTAAACATACAAATTAACCAAATGAAAATTTGTAGCTATTAACCTTTTTATTTCCAGCTAAAACTATTGAAAATCAAGGTAAAAAAAATATTGAACATAACAAGGCCAACAGTGGACTGAGATTCATACAGCTACCACAATGACGAAAGAACCTGGTGTGGGGTCTTCTGGGTCATTGCAAAAGAGTACATTCAGCATCACCAGATGTTCTACCCCATCTGCAACAACGTATTCTGAGATGCTACAAAGGTCTGGGTATCTCCAAAGTTACACAATTCCTGGAGGAGAAGATTCCTACAGCCGGCTCTCATTTTCTGCACTTTCCACCGCACCATTCTTCTTCTCAGCAACTCCCTTTGCATTGCTTGTTTCTTCTAAAACTACCACTAAACTTGACAGAGTTGTGTGAGGATCAAGCAGTTTCAGA
>NW_020957380.1:31232-33450 GCF_003031625.1 Empidonax traillii | reverse complement strand
CAGGGGCACAGTTAGGGGGGGAAAGGCAGCAAAACAACAACCTCCAGACTTTGGGCTCGGCAGAACCCCGAGCCAGGGAACATCCACCCACCAGAGGAGGCCGCTGGGTTTGATTAGAGGAGATAATTGGGGGATGCTCCCACGGGGACACCCCCCCCACCACCACCACCAACTTGGCTTTTTTTGGGAGGGAGAGTCTCCCCTTGGCCCAAAAAGGACTCATTTAGGGATGGGAAGAGACTCCCTCTCTAAGGCAGGAGAGGAGGACGCGGCCCCTCCATCCCGGCAGGTTCATCCCCTCCCCCTCACCCATCCACGGGATGGATTTGGTGTTTGGGGGGGGGGGGACCAGCAGAGCCCCCCCGAGGTGCCCACGCTGCTCACCCAGGCTGGTTCTGATGAGGGCACACTTCTCCCGGCGCTCACAGGTGGTGGCGTTGGCTCCACGGACACACCCGACCAGGGGGATCTTGTAGCGGCACGAGTGGCACTGCAGGGCCCCCGCTGTGGCACACGGCGAGGGGGGGTCACCCTCCCGCCCCAAACACCCCCCTGGCATCTGGGGTGACCCCGGGAAGGGGGGGGTGTCACCCCAAACCACCCCCCACAGCCCCGTTAATTGGGGACCCTCCCTCACCGGCGCCCACGCACAGAACCAGGAGCAGGCTGAGCCCCAGCAGGAGCGGCTTCATCGCGGGGCAGGGGCAGGTCCGGAGCTTCAGCCGCTCCCCAGCCCGGCCAGGGGGTGCCTGCAACGAGAGGGGCTCGGGAATTCATCCCTGCCGCGAGTTCTGTCCGTGCTCAGCCCGGGAAAAGGGAGGGGGAGAAACCCCCATCGCTTCCCAAACCCCTACCCAAGGAGCAGAGGATTTGGGATTTCGCCTCCCTCTGGGGGGCAAAACTCGTTTCAGGTGATGAAACAGTCCTGGAGGACCTTGGAAAACTGAAATGCAGGGAATTCCAGCTGTTGGAGGGGCTGGGATTTCGGGGCGAGGGAATAAAGGGATTTTATGGGGTGGGGGGACAAGAAAACCCACGTTGTTTTATTGCCAAAGATGCTTCTGCCTCTCTTCCCGCCGGGAACTGAGCCCGAACCCGAGCTCAGGGGAAAAAAAGGACCAGATTGGGGGAAAAAAAAGGGCAAAAAAGGACCAGATTGGGGGAAAAAACGGGGCAAAAAGTGTCACCACGCCCAACGTGGGGCTCGAACCCACGACCCTGAGATTAAGAGTCTCATGCTCTACCGACTGAGCTAGCCGGGCTCCCGAAAAAAAACCCCAAATTCCACTCTTTTTTTCCACTAAAAATACAAATTGGGTGCTGCTTTTGTTAAAACGCTGAATTCCCTGAAAAATATAAGGGTTTTTTTTTTTGTTAGTGTTTTGTGAGCTGCGGAAGTGAAGGTGGAAAGATACAAATAAATATATATATAATAATATATATATATTAGAGAGAGAGAGAGAGCATAGAGGAAAACAAGGTTGGGTAGAAAAACAAGCAGAAAGATAAGTATTTCCGATAAAATGCTTGATTCTACGAAAAATGTATATTTTTATGTTTTATGAAGTGCCAAGACAGAACCACGCAGGCGTAAAAATATATTAAGGTATACAATATTTTTTGCACACAGCACGGAAAAATAAGGTAAGGTAGAAAAAATAACTATAAAAATAAATATAAAGTATAAAAATAAGGGGAGGGGTGTCAAGTAAAGGGGAGCTGCTCCCCAGAGGGGTGTTGGGATGGGGCCGATGGACAGAGGGAGAAGCTGGAAATGCCCCCAAAGCCCCCCCCGGAGCGGGTCCCTTACCAGGCTCCGGTTTCCCTCGTGGTCTGAGCCCCCCCCGGACCTGCAGCCCCTTTATCCCCCCCGAGAGCTCGGGCTGAGCCAGGACCTGAACGACCTCGGAGCCGGCGGGACATTGTTCTGGGGGAACAATGGTTGGGGACACAGCTGGGCAAACAGGGACCCCCCGGGACACAGCTGGGAAAATACAGACCACCCTGGACACAGCTGGGAAAGCAGGGACCCCCTGGACACAGCTGGAATAACAGGGACCCCCAGGACACAGCTGGAACAACAGGGACCCCCCAGGACACAGCTGGGAAAATACAGACCCCCAGGACACACCTGGGAAAATACAGACCACCCTGGACACAGCTGGGAAAGCAGGGACCCCCTGGACACAGCTGGGAAAGCAGGGACCCCCATGGACCC
>NW_020957380.1:23727-27039 GCF_003031625.1 Empidonax traillii | reverse complement strand
CAAACCCTCCTTTTTAGACCCAAACCCTCCTTTTTAGACCCAAACCCTCCTTTTTAGGCCCAAACCCTCATTTTTTGGACCCAAACCCTCCTTTTTAACTTCCCCAAACCCTCCTTTTTAACTTCCCCAAACCCTCCTTTTTAGGCCCAAACCCTCCTTTTTAACTTCCCCAAACCCTCCTTCAGGGACCCCAAATCCCCCTCTTTAGGACTCAGCCTGCAGGGTGAGTCTCAGACCTCCCAAGCCTCCAAAAAGCCATTTTTTTTTAAGGGGGAAAAAAATCCCTCCGTGTTTGGCACCGAAGCACCTTTTGAGGGCAGAAAACCCCCCCCAATTTTGGGGCTCAAAATAGGTAATAATAATAATAATAATAATAATAATAATAATAATAATAATAATAATAATAATAAACAATAATAAAAAATTAATAATAATAACAATAATAATAATAAAATAATAATAATAATAATAATAATAATAATAATAATTTGTGCAGGAATAAATAACTCAGTGATGGGGACTGGGGTGAGAGGGAAGAGGAAATCCCTGACGCCAGAAATCGCTGGAGAATTTGAAGCAAATGCTGGAAAAAGGCGAGAGAGGGGATGAGAAGGAATTTTTGCAGGGATAGGGAAGGACATCCCGACTCCCCCAGGGCACTGGGATTGTTGGGAGATGGAGCCCCTTCCTTCCCCCCAAGGACATTTCCCGGTTCTGCTGCTCCGTCCGGAGTTATCCCTGAAATTTTTTTGGGGGAAGGAAAAGGTAAAAAAAAACAGGAGAGAAGGGAAAAGGAAACGCCCAACGTGGGGCTCGAACCCACGACCCTGAGATTAAGAGTCTCATGCTCTACCGACTGAGCTAGCCGGGCTCCTGCTGGGTTTTGGGTGAAACAGACCCTTAAAATCCGATTAAAATCGGGAAAAATGGGATTTTTCGGGGTGGGAATTGGTTTGTCTGGGGACGGGATCCTCGGCAGAGGGGAGCCGGTGTGGTCGAACTGGAAGAAAAAAAAAAAAACAAAATTAATTTTTAAGCTAAAAATTTAAATTATTATCGCTTTTAAGGCCAGAAAAAGCGACTTTCCCTGACCGGGAATCGAACCCGGGCCGCGGCGGTGAGAGCGCCGAATCCTAACCACTAGACCACCAGGGAACTTGTAAATTGCGGTAGATTTACTGATCCTAGTCCTTTTTTACCCAGAATTAACCACCCGAAACCGCCGCCTCCCACCAGAACCAGAAAACTCTCTTTTTTTAAATTTTTTTTCTTTTTTTTTTTTTTTCTCCCCCAAGGGGATTAAAAAAGAGATTAAAAGCAAGAAAAATAGGGGGGGAAAAATAGATTTTTTTTTTCCTCCCCTTCTCCACATAACCCCCCAAAAAGGGGCACAGAAAGTTTGGGTCGAATTTCGGGTTAAAAAAAGGGGTCTCCGCGTGTTTCCTCCCTTCCTCTTTTGGCATCAAAACGGTAAAATCCCGGCGGGGGTCCGGGACGAGGCGCTGGGGAAAAAAAATAAAAAATAAAAAATTTAAAAAAAAATGGGAAAGAGGGGGAAAAGACCCCAAAAATGGGATGTTTCTGCCTGGTTTCGAACCAGGGACCTTTCGCGTGTTAGGCGAACGTGATAACCACTACACTACAGAAACACGGGTGGGAATCGCCCCGGGGCGCCCAATTTGGGGGGATTCACCCCAAAAAAAGGTGTCGGAGCTTTCCCTCCCCCCGGGGACGCCCCCCCCGGCTCCTGCTTTCCCTTCCTAAGGGAGGAAACGCTCCCTGAAAACCCCCTCGGAAAACCTTCAAACCTTTTCGGGGGTTCCCCAAACCCCAAACCCCAAACCCCAAACCCCAAACCCCAAAAGCAAAGAGTCGGCGCCAATTATTTAATGATTAATTATTTAAGGCCCGTTTTCCAACCAAACCACTTTTAATCGTCAGCGACCCCCCCCCCCGAGCGGCCCAAAGCCTTCAATAAAAAAAAAAGGGGGGAAAAAGACTAAAAAAGGACTAAAAAAGACTCAAAAAGGCTGTTTCTGCCCGGTTTCGAACCGGGGACCTTTCGCGTGTGAGGCGAACGTGATAACCACTACACTACAGAAACGGTGGGATATTACGTCATCAATCTGGTGTAAAATCCCCAAAAATCCCCAATTCCGCCCCAAAAACCCGCCGGGAAACGCGACCCTCCCTGCCTCGGGTTCCCTTCTCATTTTAATGAATTCCTTTCTTGCTTTTAATTTTTTTTCCTTTTTTTTTTTCTTTCCTTATGGCTCTTCATTCCTTTGAGGCTTTTCATTCCCCTTAATGAACTCCCTTAATGAACTCCAGCCCCTCCTCGCGGGGCGTTCGAGAGGGCGGAAATGGGTGAAAAGCGAGGGAAATCATTTAAAAAAAACAAAAAAAAACAAACACCAAAACTCCCCCCCCAAAATCCAGTGTTTTTTTTTCCGCCCGGTTTCGACCCGAGGATCTTTCTCGCGTGGGGCGATCGTGACGACCGCGACACCACAGAAACGCCGCGGGGGGGGCGGAGGGGGGGCAAAAACGGCTTTAAAAAAATAATTTCTCCCCAAAAAGAGTAATTTTTTAAGAATAGGACGGAAAAGGGATGGCTCCCCGGGGGGAGCGCTGGTTTTTTACCCTCTCGGGGCTCGAACCCGGGCCACGCGGGGGAGGGCGCGGATCCTCTCCACGGCACCACCGAGGAGGGCCCGGGAAATCCGGGAAAAATCCGGCCCTTTGGAGATGTTCGGGATTCTCCTCCTCCTGGGGATGCCCAAAAACCCGCGAGATCGGTTCATTTTGGGGGGAAATCCCAGCTCCCTGGTGGTCTAGTGGTCAGGATTCGGCGCTTTCACCGCCGTGGCCCGGGTTCGATTCCCGGTCAGGGAACGTAGTGAGCAAAATATTTTCCAAAATTCTCGAATTCTGCCCCGTCTGGGGGTGCCTTTGTACCTCTGGACAGGAGGAGCTAAAACTCCAACCCCACGGGGGGGATGCGAACGGGTAAATTAAAATAAATCCCTTCTGCAACCTACTGCTGATTTTTTTTCCCCAGGTGCTGCAGTTCAGGAATTTGGAGGGACGCTGAGCCAAAAATTCATGGAAAAGAGTCAAAATCAACATATTTGGTGCTATAAAGGCGCTTTTTTTTTTAAATTTTTTTTATTTTTTTTGCAAGCACCACCATTACGGAATTTGGTGCCATAAATACACATTTTTTTTTTTGGGGGGGGGGAATATCGAGCCAAAAATTCACGGAAAAGGACTAAAAGTCAATACAGCGGGCGCTACAAACCCAGATTTTTT
>NW_020957380.1:16082-18436 GCF_003031625.1 Empidonax traillii | reverse complement strand
GGCAGGGGGATCCGGGGAGGGGTTTGGGGGGCCTGGGAGGGGATCCAGGGAGGGTGGGAAAGGCAAGGGAGGGAGGGTGGAAACAGCAATGGAGAGGAGGAAAGACAGCACAGGGAGAGGAGGGAAAACAATGGAGGGAGAGGAGGAAAGACCACAAAGGGAGCTGGGTTTGGAGCCAAAGTGAGTGTCGGGGTGGGGATGTTTTGGCAGGTCCACTGAAAGGAGGAGGAGAGGAACCCTCGGGTGGCCCTCAGGTGTGAATTCCCCTTTCCCAAGGTGCCACGTGGAAACGCTGGGGATTTTCAGCCCTGGCAGGTGATTTCTGGGGGTGGCACCGACCCATCCCCACCCCCAGCCCCCTCCCGGTCCCTCCATACCTTGGAACATCATCAGCATCTCTTTGAGGGGGATGTTTGGCTGGGCCAGCCCCAGGAGCTGCTCTGCTGGCTCAGGCGGTGTCTCTGCTGCTTCCTGGGCACTCTCCTCCTCCAGCCTGGAAAAAGGCTCAGTCTGGATTCCCTCCCACCCTCAGCCTTTTAGGATGCAGCTGTTTTAGCTCTTGGTTCCCAGTTTCTGACGGGCTGACAAGGAGAAGCTGGCCCCTGCAGGAGCAGGAGGGTTTCTGTGGGTTATGGAGGGGCAGCAGCAGAGCTGGAGGTGCCTTCGCCCCACTGACACCTGGCCCTGCCCCCTCACCATCCTCCTCGGGGCCTCTGAGGTGTCCTGGTTGTGTCCTGCGTGTCCCTGGCATGGGGGGGCCCACCAGCCCCAGGGAAAACAGCAGGAACGTGGAAGGAAGGAGGATGGGGAGGAAGCACAAACCTGCTCAGGATGTCTGTGCTGCCCTGCAAGAGAGAGGGAAGGAGGGAGAAGCAGGTCAGGGCAGCGCCAGCCTGGCTGGAAACACCAGGGAGGCCAGAGGGGGGACCTGGGGGTGACCCCCCCGGGGCTCTGCCCCGCCCCAAATGATGGCCCTGAGGTGATCCCTGAGCTCTGATCCCGGCTGAGGTCACGGCGCCCTAACGAGCAGCTCATCATCAGCTCATCGGCATCACCCGCCCCTCTCCTGTGCCTGCCCCGGCAGGAGGGGGTTCCTGCTGCTGCTGGGGGGCACCTCTGCCCCCCTGGACCCCAAACCAGGAGCCAGGCAGGGCTCAGGGGGGGGGGGGGGGAATTCGTGGTCACCTCCACGCCAGGTGAGCGTGGGTTGATGCCCTGTCCCACGAGGGGGAGTTTGGACCTTTCCCAAGGGGGGGGGTGACCCCCACGGCCCCTGTGAGGGGTTCATTGGGGTGGGGGTGAACCCCACGGCCCCTGTGAGGGTTCATTGGGGTGGGGGTGAACCCCACAGTCCCTCTGAGGGGTTCATTGGGGTGAGGGTGAACCTGGACCAACCCTGTGGTCACCCCAAAGGGGATCACTGGGGAGAAAAACCTTTCCAAGACACATTTTTTTGGGGAGTTTCGGGGGCAGGGGAACCTGTCGTGGCCTAGGGGGGTCCCTCCCCACCCAAACCACGACCTGTGGCTCCACTCAGGACTCGCTTGGCCACGGGGGGGGTGGCTGGCCAAGGCCGGGGGTCTCTGGGTGTCTCTGGGGGTCCCAAGGTCGCACCTCCAGGAGCTCCCAGGGCGGCTGCTGACACTTCTCCTCCAGCTCCCGGATCTGCTGGGCCAGGGAGGAGATCTGCTGCGAGAGCCTGCCCGTGCTCTGCTCCTGCCTGCCCACGATGTCCCGCTCCAGCCTCTCCAGCCGCTCCAGCAGGAGCCTCTCCTGCCCCTCCAGGAGCCGCTGCAGCTCCCGGATCTGGGACACCACCTGCCTCCTCTCGGCGTCCACCTGCTCCTGTGGAGGGAGCAGAGGGGCAGGAAAATCCCATCTTAAATTAAGACCCTTGTTTTTGTTTTTGTTTTTGTTTTTGTTTTTGGTCGCTGCTGGGAAAGGGCTTTTCCCTCGGCCCGTAATCTTTGTACCCCAAAACACCCCCAAGACCTTTGAACGACCAAAGGGAAGGTGGAAAATAAACCCATAAATGGATTAGTCAGCGGCAGAGGTCAGGGGAAGGGAAAACAGGGCAAGAAAGGTGCAATCGGGTGATTCCTGCTTTCCCTGAGGATCCACGGGGGGAATCTGGGAACACGTCCCGCTCGTGGGAGGAAAGAGATCCACGATAACCCGTCAAAATCCGGCTTTCAGTTGGATTTTGGGAAGAGGTTCTTCCCTGGGGAGGCGGTGGCAGGCGCAGGAGTGTCTCCACACCCATCACCAGGGAGGAGGAGAAGGGCGGGAAGGGGTAAATCCATCACCAGGGAGGAGGAGAAGGGCGGGAAGGGGTAAATCCATCAGCAGGGACA
>NW_020957380.1:10124-12961 GCF_003031625.1 Empidonax traillii | reverse complement strand
GGGTGGCAGGGAAGGGGTGGCAGGGAAGGGGTGACAGGGAAGGGGTGACAGGGAAGGGGTGGCAGGAAGGGGAACGCCTCCCCCGGCTCCGGGTGGGCAAATCCCACACCCCACGGGTGCCCCCATGGCCGAGCTGCCCCCCGAGGCCTCCTGCCCCATCTGCCTGGAGCTCTTCAGGGACCCCGTGTCCATCCACTGCGGCCACCACTTCTGCCGGGGCTGCATCAGCCGCTGCTGGGCAGGGGTCAGGGAGCAGTTCCCGTGCCCGCGGTGCCGGGAACCGGCGCCGGAGCCCACCCTGCGGCCCGACCGGGACCTGGCCCGGCTGCTGGACATCGCCCGCAGCCTCGGCCTGGGGGCAGCCCTGGGGCAGCAGCAGGAGGAGGAGGAGGAGGAGGAAGGCTGTGAGAAGCACCGGGAGCCCCTGAGGGTATTCTGCGAGGAGGACAAAGCGCTGCTGTGCGGGGTCTGCCGCGAGTCCCGCGCCCACCGCGCCCACACCCTGCTGGCCCTGCCCGAGGCTCACAGGCGCTTCCAGGTGAGGGGGGGGCTCAGGGGGCACCACCGGCAGGGCCCGGGGCAGGGATGCCCCCCCAGAGCTGCCCCTGCCGCCCCTTTGGGTGTTGGTCCCTCGAGGGGTCCCCCCTTTGTGGGGTCAGCACGGGGGGGTTTGGCCCTGGTTGGACTCTGATCCATCCCTGGACTCAGTGATCCATCCCTGGACTCAGTGATCCCTGGTTGGATTCCTGATCCATCCCTGGACTCTGATCCATCCCTGGTTGGACTCTGATCCATCCCTGGACTCAGTGATCCACCCATGCTTGGATTCTGATCCATCCCTGGACTCAGTGATCCCTGGTTGGATTCCTGATCCATCCCTGGTTGGACTCTGATCCATCCCTGGACTCAGTGATCCACCCCTGGACTCAGTGATCCCTGGTTGGACTCTGATCCATCCCTGGACTCAGTGATCCATCCATGCTTGGATTCTGATCCATCCATGCTTGGATTCTGATCCATCCCTGGTTGGATTCCTGATCCATCCCTGGTTGGATTCCCGATCCATCCCTGGTTGGATTCCCGATCCATCCCTGGTTGGATTCCTGATCCATCCCTGGTTGGATTCCTGATCCATCCATGTTTGGATTCCCGATCCATCCCTGTTTGGATGAGCCCCTGCAGCTTTTCTGGGCCGTCCCAAATCTCCAGAGAACCCTCTGGACCCTCCTTTTCCCTCCCCCCAGACCCAAGTGCAGGCCGGGCTGCAAACCCTGAGGGACGACAGGGACCAACTCCTGGAGCTCCGAGAGGCTGAAATGAGGAGGAACTGGGAGTTTTTGGTAAACCTTTGAAGGGGAGGAGGGATGGGGGGGTGGGCGTCTCGTGCTGGATTTGGGGGGGGTCACCCCCAGGCTTGGGGTCCCTCCCCAGGCCCCAAATCAGACGGGGGGTCCCTTCCCACCCCCGTTCCCGCAGGAGAAGATGGAAGGGGAGCGGCAGAGGGTCCTGTCCCTCTGCCAGGGGCTCCAGCTGGCCCTGGAGGAGCTGGCCCAGGCGCTCCTGGCCCGGCTCGGGGACCTGGAGAGGCACCTGGAGAAGCAGCAGGAGGAGAAGGTGACGAGCCTGACCCAGGAGATCTCCCGGCTGGACTCCCGGCTCCAGGAGCTGCAGGACAAGCTCCAGGAGCCGGCCAGGACCTTCCTGAGGGTGAGGGGGAGCAGCCAGGGACCCCACCCTGCTGGTAACGCGGCCCCCCAGTCACCCCCTGCCCCTCTGTGCCCCCCCAGGACATCGGCAGCACCTTGAGCAGGCACGGACGGCCCTCCCCAACCCCCCCCCCCGGGCCGGGATCGGGGTCGGACCCGGGGTTGGGTCTCCCCGAGGGGTCGGATCTTCGGGACCCTCGAACTGAGGGGTCCCCTGAGCCCAGAGGGGTCCTGGGGCTCCCCCGACCCCCTCCCTCTGTCCCCTCCCAAGGCTCCAGAGGGAACGTTTCCAGCCGCCCCCGTCGCCTCTCCCGGAGCTGGAAGAGAGAATCGGCCGCTTCAGGGAGAGAAACGACGCCCTGGAGGGGACCCTGAGGAGCTTCCAAGGTACTGAGGGAGGGCCGGGGGAAATTGGGGTGATTATGCCGCATTTTTCCATCAGTGAGGTGGAATTCCATGTGTTTGTGACCTTCATTACAGAGGTGCGTGGCCACAAATTGTATTTGTTTTGTTGCAGTTTTATTGTATTGCAATTTGATTTGATTTTATTTTATTGCAGTTTTATTGTATTGCAATTTGATTTGATTTCATTGCAATTTCATTTTATTGCAATGATATTTTATTGCAATTTTATCGCCACGATATTTCGTATCGGTGGGCATTTGCAAGCTCGGCGTGGCAGAACTTGTCTGGCACCCTAATTTTTACGTCAATTAACAAGCACCGACTGATAAACGTCGACTGATTAAACCAGCAACTCATTGTTAATAAACCTGACGTCTCTGCCCTCCCCCTTTCCAGACGTGCTGATGTTTGAGCTGCCTGAAAAGAGTAAGTTTGGATCCCTGGGGATGGGGGGGAGAGGGGAGGACCAAAGGGGGGGTCCCCGGGCTGATCCTTGGGGAGGGCCCCGAGCTGGGAGGGGTCTCCTGGGGGGACCCGCGATGGGGAAGGAGGGATGGGGAAGGGCAGGACCCCCCCCAGGCCGGTGCTGGAGGCTCCCCAGGGACCGTCCCTACCTTCCCCCCCTGGCAGTGCTGGTGACCCTGGACCCCCTCCCAGCCCATCCCCTCCCTTCCCCCGACCCTGGACCCCCTCCCAGCCCATCCCCTCCCTTCCCCCGACCCTGGA
>NW_020957380.1:5329-9253 GCF_003031625.1 Empidonax traillii | reverse complement strand
TCCCCCCCTGGCAGTGCTGGTGACCCTGGACCCCCTCACGGCCCATCCCCAGCTGGTTGTGGCCCCTGATGGCAGCAGCGTGAGGTGGGAGCCCCCCGAGGAGGGGCTGGGGCACGGTCCCCCGGACCCCTCAGACCCCTCAGACCCCCCGGACCCCCCGGCCCCGTCGGTGCTGGGCCTGCCTGGCATCTCCTCCGGGCGCTGCTGCTGGGACGTGGAGGTGTCCCCCGAGGGCTCCTGGGCGCTGGGGGTGGCTGGGGACGGGGTGGGGAGTGGGGACCCCCTAGGGCAGAGCCCCCCACGTTCCAGGGGGGCCCAGTGGGCGCTGGGGCTGTGCCAGGGGCAGCTGTGGGCGCTGGGGCTGTGCCAGGGGCAGCTGTGGGCGCTGGCGGGCGCGGAGCGGGTGCCCCTGGGGCGGGGGCGGGTTCCCCGCAGGGTCCGCGTGTCCCTGGACCCCCACGCCGGCCGCGTGGCCTTCTTCGACGCCGCCAGCAGGACCCTCATCTTCGCCTTCCCCGCCGCCTCCTTGGGGGCCGGGGGGGTCCGGCCCTGCTTCCTGCTGTGGGGGGAGGGAGCCCGGCTCGCCCTGTGCCCCTGAGGGTCCCCCCCTGCCCCAGGAGGGAGGGTCCTGCCCCGTTCCCAGCGCTCTGGGGGTGTCGAATCCTCCTGGGGGGGCTCCTCGGCCCCCCAAAGGGATCCCCCCAAATCCGTCTGTGCCGCCACATCCCGCTCAGCCCCTTCTCCCTCCTGTGCCACACCGAGTAAAAAAGGTTTCCAGGCTGGGAGATCTTTCTCTCTCTCCTCGGGTGTCGGGTTGGAGGGGCAGGGGGGGAATTTCGGGGAACCAAACCCCCGCTTGGGCGGTTTTGGGCCCAAAAAGGATCCAGAAACCCTGAGCGGGTGAGCGAGGGACGCCCCTGGGGGCCACGGGGCACCCCCAGGAGAGACGCAGAGCAGAACATCCTGTCCTTATTTTTATTACTAATGACACGAATCGGGGAGGTTTCAGGTCAGGATGGCTGGGGGGGCAAATTCCCTGTTCCTCCCTCTCCCTGGGGGGTGCTGAGTGTCCCCCCCCAAATTCCCTGTTCCTCCCTCTCCCTGGGGTGGGGCTGAGCATCCCCCCCCAAATTCCCTGTTCCTCCCTCTCCCTGGGGGTGGGGCTGAGCATCCCCCAGGATTGGGGTCCCTGCCATTCCCCCAGGGAAGGGGGTCCCTGCCATCCCCCCCCCAAATTCCCTGTTCCTCCCTCTCCCTGGGGGGGGCTGAGCGTCCCCCCCCAAATTCCCTGTTCCTCCCTCTCCCTGGGGGGGGGGGCTGAGTGTCCCCTGGCAAGGGGGTCCCTGCCATCCCCCCCCAAATTCCCTGTTCCTCCCTCTCCCTGGGGTGGGGCTGAGCATCCCCCAGGGTTGGGGTCCCTGCCATGCCCCCCGGGAAGGGGGTCCCTGCCATCCCCCCCCAAATTCCCTGTTCCTCCCTCTCCCTGGGGTGGGGGCCTGAGCATCCCCCAGGATTGGGGTCCCTGCCATCCCCCCAGGGTTGGGGTCCCTGCCATCCCCCCCAAATTCCCTGTCCCTCCCTCTCCCTGGGGTGGGGGCCTGAGCATCCCCCAGGATTGGGGTCCCTGCCATCCCCCGGGATTGGGGTCCCTGCCATGCCCCCCCGTGTCCCCCCCCCTCCCTCAGGGGCACAGTCTCAGCTGGGATCCAGCCCCCACCACCCAGAGCCAGGGCCGGAGCCGCTCCCCTCCGAAGGCGGCGCGGGAGAAGAGGAAGAGGAGCCCCCCGGCCTCGGCGTCGAAGAAGGCCACGGTGCCGCCGGCGCAGTCCAGGTGCACGCTGACCCTGCGGGGCGGCCAGCGCAGCGGCACCGGCGTGGCCCGGTGCGGGGTCAGCGCCCGCACCTGCCCTCCCCAGCGCTCCACGGCCCAGATCCCGCCCTGCGGGCCCAGGCTCAGCCGGCCCTTCCTGGCGATGGAGTCCCGCGCCACCCCCACGGCCCAGTCCCCGCCGTCCCCCACGTCCACGGCCCAGCAGTGGCGCCCGCCCGCGAAGCCGGGCCGGCCCAGCACGAAGGGCCAGTAGTCGAAGCGCTCGGGGCCGTCGGGCACCGGCAGGGCTCGGGCGCCGCGCCGGACGCTCTTGCCGTCGGCCGACAGCTCCAGCTCGGGGTGGGCCGTGGCCTCGTCCAGGGTCACCGAGGCTGGGGGGGAAGGACGGGGGAGGGGGGGACATCAGGGGATGCAGGGCCCCCTTTGGGGGGGGAACGGCCCCGAAAGGAAGTGTTGGCGACGTGGAAACCACCCAAAAACAGGGAAACCCCAAAATGAAGAGTTGGCAACATGGAAACCCCCCAAAAACAGGGAAACCCCAAAATGAAGAGTTGGCAACATGGAAACCCCCCAAAAACAGGGAAACCCCAAAATGAAGAGTTGGCAACGTGGAAACCCCCCAAAAACAGGGAAATCTAAGCATTGGCATGGTAGAAACCACCCAAAACCAGGGAAACCCCAAAATGAAGAGTTGGCAACGTGGAAACCCCCCAAAAAAAGGGAAACCCCAAAATGAAACATCTGCACCCCAAAATGTAGGATTGGCATGGTGGAAAGCACCCAAAAACAGGGAAACCCCAAAGTGAAGAGCTGGCAATGTGGAAAGCACCCAAAAACAGGGAAACCCCAAAATGAAGAGTTGGCGACGTGGAAACCCCCCAAAAACAGGGAAACCCCAAAATGAAGAGTTGTCAACGTGGAAACCCCCCAAAAACAGGGAAATCCAAGCATTGGCAACATGGAAACCCCCCAAAAACAGGGAAACCCCAAAATGAAACATCTGCACCCCGAAATGTGGGATTGGCAGGGTGGAAACCACCCAAAACCAGGGAAATCCCAAAATGAAGAGTTGGCGACGTGGAAACCACCCAAAAACAGGGAAATCCAAGCATTGGCAACATGGAAACCCCCCAAAAACAGGGAAATCTAAGCATTGGCAACATGGAAACCCCCCAAAAACAGGGAAATCTAAGCATTGGCATGGTAGAAACCACCCAAAAACCAGGGAAACCCCAAAATGAAGAGTTGGCAACATGGAAACCACCCAAAAACAGGGAAATCCAAGCATTGGCGTGATGGAAACCACCCAAAAACAGGGAAACCCCAAAATGAAGCGTCTACACCCCAAAATGTAGGATTGGCAGGATGGAAACAACCCAAAACCAGGGAAACCCCAAAATGAAGAGTTGGCAACATGGAAACCACCCAAAAATAGGGAAATCCCAAAATCAAACATCTGCACCCCGAAATGTAGGATTGGCTGGATGGAGAGTTGGCATGATGGAAACCACCCAAAACCAGGGAAACCCCAAAATGAAACATCTACACCCCAAAATGTAGGATTGGCAGGATGGAAACAACCCCAAACCAGAGAAACCCCAAACTGAAACATCTGCACCCCAAAATGTAGGATTGGCGGGATGGAAACCACCCAAAACCAGGGAAATCCCCGGAACAAAAAGCATCTACCCCAACAAACCGGGGCCAAAGGCTTGGAGTTCAGACAGTGGTGAAGGAGGCGCTAATTGGGTGTTAAATTGTCCTAAATTGTCCTTTTCTTTTGTCCCCTCCCCCTCCTCCATCCCGGGATTCTCCTTGCCCCGTTTCTGCTCCCGGTTAACACCCAGGGTGGGGGACGGGCAGCTCAGCTCTCCCAGAACGGGGTTCACTTTGATTTTCCCCCCTCCCCGAATACCTTGGAGCTTCCTCAGGGTCTCCTTCAGGGCGTTGCTCCTCCAGGAGAAGTGGCTGATTCGCTCCTCCGAGCCCGAGCCCGGAGCCAGGGGCAGCTGGAAAGTCACCTTCCCACCCCTGGGAGAGAGAGAAACCCACCAAAAACCCCCTCAGGGACCACCAAACCCCCTCAGGGACCA
>NW_020957380.1:0-1601 GCF_003031625.1 Empidonax traillii | reverse complement strand
GAATTGGGGCAGAATTTGGGGGAATTTGGGCAGAATTTGGGGGAATTGGGGCAGAATTTGGGGGAATTGGGGCAGAATTTGGGGGAATTTGGGCAGAATCTGGGGGAATTGGGGCAGAATTTGGGGGAATTTGGGCAGAATTTGGGGGAATTCGGGCAGGAAGCCCCAATATTCCCGCCCTTCCCGGCACAGCCGCGGAGCAAAGGGTTGGAAAAGGACCCAAGGAGAGGTCCCTGGGGTCGGGGTGGGGGATCCCTCAGGGTCCCAAAGGGGGGTGGCACCCACCAGCTCCTCCAGTTTGCCGCTCTCCAAGGCTCTTCCTCCCCTGCTCGGAGTCCTCCTCCCTCCCCCGGGAAGCGCCGCTGGAATTCCTTCCCGAGGGATCCCAAACCCGGCCGTGGGATGGGGCTGGATCCTTGGGGTTGGATTCTTTGGGGTTGGATCTTTGGGGTTGGATCCTTGGGGTGGGATCTTTGGGGTTGGATCTTTGGGGTTGGATCTTTGGGGTTGGATTCTTTGGGGTTGGATTCTTTGGGATTGGATCTTTGGGGTTGGATTCTTTGGGGTTGGATCTTTGGGGTTGGATTCTTTGGGGTTGGATCTTTGGGGTTGGATCCTTGGGATTGGATCCTTCCCTTCCTGGTCCTTCCCAGCCCAGGAGGAGCCTCAGGTCACCCCCCCTTCCCCCCCGTGACGTCTCCTGGTGGATATTCCAGGTGTTTTATCCCTGGAGATGCTGCCCTGGGGGGAAACCATCAATTCCCAAAAAAAACCCCATCTATTCCCCAAAAAAAATTCCTGGAGGCAAAGGCCATTCAGGAGCCCCCGGGGTTTGGTGGGAGCAGGGAAGGGAAGGGGGAAATCCGAGGGATCGGGGTGGGAAAAGCTCGGCCAGGAGGTTTTTTTTCTGTTTAAATGCACATCGTTAATTTTCCCGGGGGGAGCCCGGGGCGGGTCTGGGGATGCAAATCCCGGCTCCGGCAGACGATTCCCAGCGGGAAGGGCAGGACTGGGAGCGCCAGGAGAGCCTCGGGCTCAGCTCCTTCGGCTGGGAATCATCGGGAGCCCAGGGAGGGGAAGGGAAAAAAAAACCAGCCGGGAAAACCAGTCGGGAAAACCAGCCGGGAAAACCAGTCGGGAAAACCAGTCGGGAAAATCAGTCGGGAAAACCAGCCGGGAAAACCAGCTGGGGGTGTTTGGGGATGGGCAGGGGGCTCATTCCCTCATCCCGGGGATTTTGGGACCCCCGGGATGGGCAGGGGGCTCATCCCGTGTTTGTTATTCCCTGATGGGACCCCCGGGATGGGCAGGGGGCTCATCCCGTGTTTGTTATTCCCTGATGGGACCCCCGGGATGGGCAGGGGGCTCATCCCGTGTTTGTTATTCCCTGATGGGACCCCCGGGATGGGCAGGGGGCTCATCCCGTGTTTGTTATTCCTGGTGGGACCCCCGGGATGGGCAGGGGGCTCATCCCGTGTTTGTTATTCCCCAGGGGGGTCCATGGGGATGGGCAGGGGGCTCATCCCGTGTTTGTTATTCCCCAGGGGGGTCCATGGGGATGGGCAGGGGGCTCATCCCGTGTTTGTTATTCCCCAGGGGGG
>NW_020957379.1:30782-33464 GCF_003031625.1 Empidonax traillii | reverse complement strand
TGCTCCCACGGGGGTCCCCAGGCAGCATCCCTGCCTGCCCAGCCCGACTTAATGTGTCCTAATTACAGGGGGGGGAATAAATGAGGTGGTAAAAGTGCTTCCCTGAGTGTTTCAGGAGGACAGAGCGTGGCTGTGGCCTCTGGGTGTGCAACCCCCTCAGTCTCCCCACCCATCAAGCACCGACTGAACTGGCTTTGTGAGGGCTCTATTTAACATCTCTCTCATCCCAGCTCCATCCTGGGACCGTGGTATCCCGTTCCCAACCCCTATCCCTGGGATGGGATGGGCTGGATTCAATCAAAGGTGGAGCAGCAGAGCCCAGGGAGCCCCTGGACTCGGGACAAAACTCTTTGCACCGAGGCTTTAATTCACTTCCACGCTGTTTAAACCCTCCGAGGAAACAGCCTTTGGAAATACTTAAAGCTGGGCTGTAAATCTTTCAAACTGAGGGCTGTAAATAATAAATGACGCCGGGAGTGCCGTGCTCGGGGCTTCACAGCCACCCATCGATCTGGGGGCTGCAGACAGAGCAGCTCAGAGGGAGCTGGGGGGGAGTTTTGGGTGTGGGGAGGGGGGGGTGCTCCGAGCTGAGGGATGGGGCTGGGAAGAGCCTCTGGGAGCATCCCACGGAGCTGGAGTGATGGCTTTACACCCGTGCAGCTCCTTAATTCCAGCCTGTCTCAATTCCTCCTTCTCCTGAAGGAGAAGGAGCTGGTGGAGCCTGGTGGAACCAAATCCTCCTTCAGTCCAAGAGGAAGCAAAGTCAGAGGCGAACCCAAGTTACCCCCATGGACAAGCAGGGGCTGCTGATTGCACTGAAAAGCTCTGCTGGACCTCCCCAGTGCTCTGTGGATGTGTTATTCCAGTTTATTCCCTCCTTAGGAAGAGCAAATCACGTTTTTTTGCAGCCTGGTCAGGTGCTGTTTGGGGTTAAGGGGAACAGAGAGACAAGAGCACAAAGGCAGTCAGGCTGCAACTCCCCAGCTCTCACCTCCTGCCACTGCCAAGGGCATCCCCAGGGCATCCCTGCAGCTTAGGAACTGCTTCCTGGGCAGGGAAACTGAGGCACAGCCTCCAGGGGAAGAGGGGCCCGGGTTTGATGATCCCTGCATGGGACAGAGAGAGAAAGAGAGAACCCTCAGCTCAGTGATGCTCCTGCCTTGCCCCAAGCTGAGCTCCCTGGGCTGGTCCAGGCACCTGGAGCATCCTCACTGACCTTTTGGGGATGAAATGTCCCCAGGGGAACTTCAAGACACCTCAGCTCTGTGTGCAGCCCCCACCAGTCGATGGTGACAGAGGCCCCTGGCTCTGGTTCAGTGTCACCCCAAACACAGCAAGAGGCATCCCAGGACAATTCCCAGTAAACTGGGGATCAGCAGCACCCAATCACCCCAAACCTAAGTGCCTTGTGGAGCTCAGAGCATCCCCCCCAGCCTGCCCTCCTCCTGGAAGGGGGATTCCCCCTGCTAATTACACCCCCACCCTCATTAACACCCCTCTCTCCCCTCCCAGCTCCACTGGTGCTCCTGTGGGTGCAGGGCCGGGATCCAGACACACCCTCCCACTGCTAATTAAGATAAACCTGCAGCCGATCAATGCCATGAGTTTTAGGGCTCTCACTTAATTAAACACCTTCTCGTTCATCGATCGGCCCCAGAAGTTCCCTTCGCAGCAAATCACATCCATTAGCTGGGGGTGGGATCCTGCTCGCCCCAAAGTGCTGCCTGCAAGGATTTGGGCTCCAGCAGGAAATCGAAGCAGGTGAGGCTGTGACAGTCCCTGGGGGGGGCTGTGCTAGGAGGGGACACGGGGGCTGCCCCTGGGGACAGGAGCTGTGGAGCTCAGCCTAGGGGGCTCAGCCCAGGGCTGGAGGAAAATGGGATTTTTCAAGTGGGAAGGAGCTCACCTGTCCCCTCAAATCACCCCTTGCCTGTGGCATCTTCACCATCTTCAGACCCACCCCATTAATCCAGGCACTTTTCCCAATCCTTCTTAACCCCCTGTGCCAAGGATGGGAGAGCTGAATCCCGCTCTGGCTGTGCCAGGAGGGTGGCACAGACACCAGGGAGCACCTTCCCTGTCCCATTTGCTGTACTGAGGGTGGGCATCCCTCCTGAAACCCGGGGGGGCAGTGCTGGGCCCTGGGATGAGCATCCCTGACCCAGCCCCCTTGGACACTCTGCAGGGCTAACCCAGGGACCTGCCCAGCAGCTCCCAGTTCTGCTCTCCTGGAATCAGAGAATCCCAGAATGGTTTAGGTTGGAGGAACCCTCAAAGTCCATCCAGATCCACCCCCTGCCATGGGCAGGGACACCTTCCACTAGCACAGGTTGCTCCTTGGACACTTCCAGGGATCCAGGGGCAGCCACAGCTTCTCTGGGCAACCTGTGCCAGGGCCTGCCCACCCTCACAGCCAGGAATTCCTTCAAAATATCCCATCTCTCCCTGCCCTCTGGCAGTGGGAAGCCATTCCCTGTGTCCTGTCCTTCCATGCCTTGTCCCCAGTCCCTCTCCAGCTCTCCTGGAGCCCCTTTAGGCCCTGCAAGGGGCTCTCAGGTGTCCCTGGATCCTTCTCTTCTCCAGGGGAACCCCCCCAGCTCTCCCAGCCTGGCTCCAGAGCAGAGGGGCTCCAGCCCTGGAGCATCTCCAGGGTCTCCTCTGGACTCTCTGCAGCAGCTCCAG